>NW_026781720.1:0-196721 GCF_030144855.1 Hypanus sabinus | reverse complement strand
GGGAAGGGTATAGGGGAAATTCACAAGGAAATTGCCTGGATTGGCGAGCATGTCTCATGACAACATTTTTAGTGAACACGGCCGTTCCTCCTGCGAGTGGAGGATGAGAGGTGACATGATAGAGCTGTATAATATTAATAGAGGCTTGGATCGTGTAGATAGTCAGAGGTTTTTACCCAGGGCTCAAATGGTTGCCACAAGAGGACTCGGGCTAAAGGTGCTGGCGAGTAGGTACAAAGGAGATGTCAGGAGTAAGTTTTTTACTCAGAGAGTGGTGAGGGTGTGTATGGTATGATCTGCCGGCAACGTTGGTGGAGGCGGATACAATCGGGTCGTATAAGAGACTTTCAGAAAATCTTTGATAAGGTCCCACACAGGATATTAGTGGGCAAAATTAAAGCACTTGGTATGGAAGGTACGGTACTCACTTGTATAGAAAATTGGTTGGCAGACAGGAAACAAAGTGTAGCGATTAACGTGTCCCTTTTCTGACTGGCACGCAGTGACTATTTGGGTACCGGAAGGCTCGGTGCTGGGACCGCAGCTATGTACAATATACATTAGTGATTTAGATGAAGGGATTAAAAGTCACAGCAGCAAATTTGCAGATGACACAAAGCTGGGTAGTAGTGTGAAATATGAGGAGGGTGTCAGGAAAATGCAGGGTGACTTGGACAGGCTGAGTGAGTGCACAGATTCATGGTAGATGCAGTTTAATGTGGATAACTGTGAGGTTATCTACTTTGGTGGCAAGAACAGGAAGGCAGATTACTATCTGAATGATGTCAAGTTAGGAAAAGGGGAAGTGCAACGAGATCTATGTGTCCTTGATAATCAGTCGCTGAAAGTATGCATGCAGGTACAACAGACAGTGAAGAAAGCTAATTGCATGTTGGCCTTCATAACAAGCGGAGTTGAGTATAGGAGCAAAGAGGTCCTTCTCCAATTGTACAGGGCCCTGGTGAGACCACACCGAGGGTATTGTGTTCAGTTTTGGTCTCCAAATTTGAGGGAAGATATTCTTGCTATTGAGGCAAAGCAACGTAGGTTCACGAGGTTATTTCCCGGAATGGCGTGCCAGTCATATGTTGAAAGATTGGAATGGCTGAGCTTGTATACACTGGAATATAGAAGGATGAGAGGGGACCTGAATGAAACCTAAGATTATTAAGAGATTAGACAGGGCAGAGGCAGGAAAAATATTCCCGATGTTCGGGGAGTCCAGAACCAGAGGCCACAGTTTAAGAATAAGGGGCAGGCTATTTAGAACAGAGTTGAGGAAAAACTTTTTCACCCAGAGAGTTGTGGATCTATGGAATTCTCTGCCTCAGGAGGCAGTGGCGGCCATTTCTCGGGATTCTTTCAAGATTCTTTAGATAGAACTCTTGAAGGTAGCGGAGTCAAGGGGTATGGGGAGAAGGTAGGAACGGGGTACTGATTGTGGATCAAATTGAATGGCCGTGCTGTCTGGAAGGGCCAAATGGCCCACTCCAGCACCTGTTGACTATTGTCTATTGACGTTTTGATAGGTACACGGAGCTTAGAGAAAATACAGGGATATGGGTAAACATAGTAATCGCTAAGTAATCGCATGTTCGGCGCAACTTTGTAGATGGAAGCCCCTGTGTTGTGTTGTATTTTCTATGTTTCTATGTTTCCACCCATAAAGCCTCAGTTTGACGAGTTCTCTTGTCTGTTCTGGCTCTGCTCTGCGGTGACATTTTCTCAGCTCTGTAATGTCACCCCACCCCCGTAACTCATTTCGCTTTTTCACGTCTAAAAATAGGGAACCCCGAAATATCGTGTTGACCTGCTTTCTCCTCCTAGACCCAATTCTGAATAACGGCTTCAATATCATAATTCACCGTGTTGATTCATGGCCTGAGCTCACCTTCCAGTCTTTAAATCTTCCTGCATTAAAATATACGGAGCTCAGGGCACCAGTCGCTTGATGCACAGCCGTTTGGATCCTGACTTTTTCTTAGGACTTAACAACATCTGTCTCCATATCGACTCCGCTGTCTGCTCTCCAACTCTGAAGCCCATCCCACTGCAAATCGAGTTCAACAACGCTCCCAGAAACTTTCATGTGCACCTCTGACAAAACTTCCCGCTAGGATATCAGGTCCCCTCCAGTTTATGTGTAAACCGTCTTCCATCTATTTTGTACACGTCCCACCTTCCTTGGAAAAACTACAGTGATTCCAATTTTTTGGAGCCCTCCCACCTACACCAGCACTTGAGCTACGTGCTAAACTGTATGGTCTTCCTCTGTCTGGGCACACAAGGACGGATAGTGGTCTTGACCTTTAATTTAATAGCTCAATCCCTGACCTCATTTAGCAAAACCACCTTCCCATACTTACCGATTTTATTTGTTTTATTTTATTTTATATGCTGCTCACTCAGCCTCTTAAGAATCAAAGAGAAGGAATGGTGTGCTGAGAAAAGAGGAAGGAAGGGGAGGAGACTGGGGCCACTGAAAGGGTGTTCAGTTTGCAGCCGTTTGATCAGAACGTGTGAGCTTCCATTTTCTTGCTCCCTATCACTGATTGGAGTCAGCTTAAACGCCGAAATCCACTGACCCATGACTAAGAGTCAGAGGCAGAGCAAGAATCCCTCCATACAATCCCATCGCACACTCCTAGAAACATACACTGAGTAACGCTCCCTCCGCAAGGATCCATCACACACTACCGGGGACAGGCACAGAGTGAACCTCCCTCCACACTGCTCCCATTAGGCACCCCCGGGTTCAGACACAGACAGAAACCCCTTCCGCACCTTCGTATCACACAGTCCCGGCGTCTGACACAGATAGAAACTCACCCTACACCGACCCATCACACTGCTGGAGTCGGATATGTGAACCGCACCATCGCAGCTCAGTCTACCGGAGTCAGAAAATGTGCGCAGCTCCCTCTCTCCCCCGGTCTCCCCACTCACCAATACCGAGCACTTCGGCGTTCCAGCAGACTCGAACTATGTGTGTCTCTCGCAGATGCTGTGTGTGTCTGTGTGACCGGATGGCGTGCTGCCAGAAGAGGAAGGAAGGGGAGGAGAGAGGAGGCCAGTGAACGGGTGGTGGGGCTGCAGCCACTGAAGGTGGAACCACGTGACCGGTCTGTGCATGTAGAGCTGTGGAGAGGCTCAGAAACTGGTCACAGATATCCGGTGGGAGGGGGAGGTGTAGCACCAGACGCCTTCTCTCACTCATAGTCACCACAATTGCCTGTGAACACAGAGAGGGGAGGGGGCGATGGACATTGTGAGGGTTTAGAGGATGAAGCGTGTCACGGAGAGTGGGTGAGCCATAGGGAAGGTAGAGGATGAGGGACATGGCGAAGTGAGGGTCTGGTTCACGGTGACGCGGGAGTTTGCAAGGGATGGAGGGGTGACGGAGACGGCAGTGGTGTAGGAGAGCGACTATTTGACGGAGATTCCCCAGTTCCTTTGATCTCTTCCCACCCGATGAGTTCAATCAGCATTCTGCGTTTTTTCTACAGAGCAGAGAACGTCAGTAACAGAGCAGGACAGACCCTTCGGCCCAAAAGTTTGCAATGTACCAAATGAAGCAAATCCCTGCTGCAGACACCATGTCAACCTCCCTCCATTCCCTGCAGAACAACGAGCCTGTTAAACAGCCTTAAACGCCTCTGTGGATCTCCCTCCACCACCAGCGCTGGCAGCACGTTCCAATCACTCAGCAAACCCTCTTGGAGCAGAAACGTACCAAACACATCTCCCTTCAACTTACCCCCTCTCACCCTAAAGCGGGCCTTCCGGGATTAGACATTCCCACCTTGAGGGTAAAATACCCGCTGCCGGGTCAGTCTGTGTCTCTCGTAATGTCTTTAACAGCTGCCAGGTGTACCCTCAGACTCCCCCGCTCCAGAGAAAAGAAAGGAAAATTCCCGTCCTCTTCTTTTAGATTTTGCTCTCTATTCCTGTCATCGTCACAGGGAACCCTCCTCTAAATCCTCTCCAAAGACCCCCACACTCATCCTGTAACGGGGCGACCCGAAGCGAATGAGTGAACTCGGAAACGTCAACCCCAGTCCCAATTCCTATCTACTTTGTCCGTCGGCTACTCGCACCCTGATCCTGTTCACTGAAGTCGCGCTCTCATTCAGTTCTTCCCACTAATCACGGTTCGGTCCCTTCCCTTCTACACTGAGGTTAAACAACACTTGGGCTCCAACCTACTAAGTACATCTTTGTCAGAAAACAACCCGGCCGAATCCGCACTTGCCAGATCATTCCCGACTCCAGTAAAGTTGGCCTTTATCCAAGTTAGGATCTAAAGCTGAGGTCAGACCTATCCCTTCCCATAATCACCTTGTATCTAATGCCATTATCATCACCAGGTGAAAATTGTTACAAACAGGACAAATGTTATGATAAAATAGGGACAATTCAGATTTGGACATGTGAGCCCTTTGTAAAACCTCAAAAGGTAAAATGCAGTGCCAAACACAAGGAGTTGTTGAAATAACCCAAACCACATCAGATAAAGAAACATTTAATGTCATGCTCCCAAGCTATTCTAATTTTATCAAAGTGGGAGCGCCTTAGCGTCACCAATTTATCACGAATAAAAGATATTAAACCTTTGTCCAATGGATTAACAGAGAGAAACAAGTCCACAACGTTTTTATCAGGCATCGCAGGAACACTGGATATTAAAGGATCAACGAAATGTCTAATGTAAATGTATCTAAAGAAGTGGGCATTAGGTAGAATGAACTTTGCAGAAAGTTGTTGGAAAGTATCGAAACGATTATCAATGACAAGATCTTCAAAATCTTAATGCCCTTTCTATAATAATCATGAAATGTTGAATCGCATAGAAGGTAAGAAAATATGATTTTGCGAGATAGGACTAGAGAGAGAGAAACAATGAAGACCATTACATTTTCTAAACTGAGCCCATATTCTCAGAGGATGTCTAATAACATGATTAGCAATTAGTCGAGGCAAGAGACAATTTAGAGCAGATCCAAGGAATAGAGAGATCCTTATTGATGGAGTTCAATTCCATTGCAACCAATTTAGGACAATCAGACTGATTATATAAGAAAGGACAAAAGATAATACAAAGAACATTAGAGAATCTGCAGATGTTGGAATTAAATAAAAGAACACAAAATGCTGGCAGAACTCAGCAGGCCAGACAGTATCTATGGGAGGAGGTAATAACGACATGTCGGTCCGAAACACTTCATCAGGAGTGAAGTAACATGGGATGGTCGAGGGGAGATAAGAAGTGGAGGGAGGGATAAAGTAGAGAGCTGGAAAGTGATAGGTTGGAGGGAAATGGGCTAGGGGGAAGTTGGAGAATTATGGTAAATAAAAGAGAAAGAAAGGTAGGGGAATAGAGAGAGAACGAAAACCGGACTAAAATAATAGATAGGGATGGGGGTAAGGGGAGGGGCAGGGGTATCAACAGACGTCTGTGAGTTGGACGTTCATGCCGGCAGGTAGGAGGCTACCTAGGCGGCAGATAAGGTTTTGCTCCATCGTCCTGCGTGTGGCCTCATCTTGACGGTAGAGGAGGCCATAGGCAGACATGTCGGAGTGGGAGTGGTCTGTGCAATTGTCGTGTGTGGCCATAGGGAGATCCCGTCACTGCTGGACAACCGAGCGCCGGTATTCGGCGAAACGGTCTCCCAGTCTGCGGCGGGTCTCCCCAGTGTATAAATGGCCACATCGGGAGCATTGGATACAGGATATCACCCCAGTTGACTCGCAGGTGAAGTGGTGCCTCACCTGAAAGGACTGTCTGGGGCATGGGATGGTGGCGAGGAAAAAGATGTGGGGGCAGGTGCAGAACTTCCTTTTGCAGGGATGAGTGGCCGGAGGGAGGTCGGTGGGGAGGGGGATGCATGGACACGGGAGTCGTGTAGGGAGCGATCCCTGCGGAAAGCCGAGAGTGTGGGGGGGGGGGGGTAGGTGGTTGTTGGGGAGGGGGATGCATGGACACGGGAGTCGTGTAGGGAGCGATCCCTGAGGAAAGCCGAGAATGTGGGTGGGGGGAGGTGAAGATGTGGTTGGTGGGGAGGAGGATGCACGGACACGTGACTCGTGAAGGGAGCGAACCCTGCGGAAAGCCGAGAGTGTGGGTGGGGGGAGGTGAAGATGTGGTTGCTGGGGAGGGGGATGCATGGACACGGGAGTCGTGTAGGGAGCGATCCCTGCGGAAAGCCGAGAGTGTGGGGGGGAGGAGAAGATGTGGTCGGTGGGGAGGGGGAAGCATGGACACGGGAGTCGTGTAGGGAGCGAACCCTGCGGAAAGCCGAGAGTGTGGGTGGGGGGAGGTGAAGATGTGGTTGGTGGGGAGGAGGATGCACGGACACGTGTCTCGTGAAGGGAGCGAACCCTGCGGAAAGCCGAGAGTGTGGGGGGGAGGGGAAGATGTGGTCGGTGGGGAGGGGGAAGCATGGACACGGGAGTCGTGTAGGGAGCGATCCCTGCGGAAAGCCGAGAGTGTGGGTGGGGGGAGGGGAAGATGTGGTTGGTGGGGAGCGGGATGCGTGGACACGGGAGTCGTGTAGAGAGCGATCCCTGCGGAAAGCCCAGAGTGTGTGTGGGGGGGGGGGCATGTGGTTGGTGGGGAGGGGGATGCGTGGACACGGGAGTCGCGTAGGGAGCGATCCCTGCGGAAAGCCGAGAGTGTGGGGGGGGAGTGGAAGATGTGGTTGGTGGGGAGGGGGATGCATGGACACGGGAGTCGTGTAGGGAGCGATCCCTGCGGAAAGCCGAGAGTGTGGGGGCGAGGTGAAGATGTGGTTGGTTGGGTGGGGGATGCGTGGACACGGGAGTCGCGTAGGGAGCGATCCCTGCGGAAAGCCGAGAGTGTGGGGGGGGGAAGTTGTGGTTGGTGGGGAGGGGGATGCACGGACACGGGAGTCGCGTAGGGAGCGATCCCTGCGGAAAGCCGAGAGTGTGGGGGCGAGGTGAAGATGTGGTTGGTTGGGTGGGGGATGCGTGGACACGGGAGTCGCGTAGGGAGCGATCCCTGCGGAAAGCCGAGAGTGTGGGGGGGAGGGGAAGATGTGGTCGGTGGGGAGGGGGAAGCATGGACACGGGAGTCGTGTAGGGAGCGAACCCTGCGGAAAGCCGAGAGTGTGGGTGGGGGGAGGTGAAGATGTGGTTGCTGGGGAGGGGGATGCATGGACACGGGAGTCGTGTAGGGAGCGAACCCTGCGGAAAGCCGAGAGTGTGGGTGGGGGGAGGTGAAGATGTGGTTGCTGGGAGGGGGATGAATTGACACGGGAGTCCTGTAGGGAGCGATCCCTGCGGAAAGCCGAGAGTGTGGGGGGGAGGGGAAGATGTGGTCGGTGGGGAGGGGGAAGCATGGACACGGGATTCGTGTAGGGAGCGAACCCTGCGGAAAGCCGAGAGTGTGGGTGGGGGGAGGTGAAGATGTGGTTGGTGGGGAGGGGGATGCATGGACACGGGAGTCGTGTCGGGAGCGATTCCTGCGGAAAGCCGAGAGTGTGGGGGCGAGGTGAAGATGTTGTTGGTTGGGTGGGGGATGCGTGGACACGGGAGTCGTGTAGGGAGCGATCCCTGCGGAAAGCCGAGGGTGTGGGGGGAGGGGAAGATGTGGTTGGTGGGGAGGGGGATGCATGGACACGGGAGTCGTGTAGAGAGCGATCCCTGCGGAAAGCCGAGAGTGTGGGGGGGGGGGAGGCGAAGATGTGGTTGGTGGGGAGGAGGATGCATGGACACGGGAGTCGTGTAGGGAGCGATCCCTGAGGAATTCCGAGAGTGTGGGTGGGGAGTAAAAGATGTGGTTGGTGGGGAGGGGGATGCATGGACACGGGACTCGTGGAGGGAGCGATCCCTGCGGAAAGCCGAGAGTGTGGGCGGTGGAGTCGAAGATATGGTTGGTGGGGAGGAGGATGCATGGACACGGGATTCGTGTAGGGAGCAATGTCTGCGGAAAGCCGAGAGTGTGGGGTGGTGAAGATGTGGTTGGTGGTGGGATCACGTAGAAAGTGGCATAAGTTACGGAGGATTATGCGTTGGATCTGTAGGCCGGTAGGGTGATAGGTGAGGACCAGGGGGACTCTATCCCTGGTGGGCTAGCGGGGGGATGCGGTGAGGGCAGAGGTGCGTGAAATACGGGAGACGCAATGGAGGGCAGAGTTGATATTGGACGAAGGGAAGCACCTTTCTTTAAAAGAGGAAGACATCTCCTTTGTCCTAGAATGAAAGGTCTCACCCTGAGAGCAGATGCGGCGGAGGCGGAGGAATTGAGAGAAAGGGATGGCATTTTGCAGGAGACAAGTTGGGAGGAGGAATAGTCTGGGTAGCTGAATGAGCTAGTAGATTTGTAGTAGACGTCGGTGGATAGGCTGTCTCCAGAGATAGAAACAGAAAGATCTCGAAAGGGGTGGGAAGTGTCGGAAATAGACCAGGTGAATTTGAGGGCGGGGTGAAACTTGGAGGCGAAGTTAATGAAGCCGATGAGCTCAGCATGCGTGCAGGAAGCAGCACCGATGCAGTCGTCAACATAACGCAAGAAAGAGGAGGACAGAGTTTCGGCCCGAAATGTCGTTATTACCCCAACCCATAGATGCTGTCGGGCCTGCTGAGTTCTGCCAGCATTTTGTGTTTTTTATGCAGTGAACATTAGCTGCCCAATAATATAAACTGAAGTTAGGTAAAACCATACCAACTTATTTTTCAGATTATTGGTGGTAAACTTTATTAAGTCTAGAACGTTTACCCTTCCATAAATAGGACAAAATAATAGAATTTGAGGAGTAAAATGAAACTTCAGAAGTAAAATATTGGAACAGACTGAAATTAGTATAAACATTTAGGAAGGATATACATTTTAATAACATTAATTCGACCTACTAGAGACAAAGATAATGGGGATAATTGTGTCAAAATCTGTTTTGTAGAATTTAAAAGATTAGCAAAATTTTCACGAAAAAGATCCTTGAAGTTCCTTGTGACTTTAGTATCAAGGCAGGTAAATTTAAAAGGAAGGTCATGAAATACTAAAGCTTCTGCTTCTCTGTTAATTGGGAAGAATTCAGGCTTATGTAAATTAAGTTTGTAACCAGGAAGCTGGCTAAATCAATCAGTAAGTAAAAACATTGGTTGCAAAGAAGTGGACGGATTTGATAGGAAATGTAATAGATCGTCAGCATTAAGAGAAACTTTATGCTCACCCCTCCCCCTCTAAATCACCGTTAGTTCAGGACAAATTCAAAACGCAATCGCCAGTGGCTCTCTCGCCAAATCAGAAAATAAGGGATTTAATGACATCCTTGACGGGTGCCATGTTCAAGGCTAAAAGACTAGGTTTGCTGATAGTTGGTCAAAACAGAAGCAGTATGACTTTAGTATAACAATTTAAAATTTTACGAGGTCGAATTTTTCTTAAACGGCAAAAAGGTAATTCCACTGTACACGATCAAACGTTTTCTCAGCTTCAAGGGAAATAACACATTCCTGAATCCCATTTGAGGGTGAATATAAAATATTAAATAAACGCCGTGAATTAAGAAAGGGAAGACGATTTTTAATAAAACCGGCTTGGTCTTCAGAAATAATAAGGAGTACATTTCTCCAATCTTTGAGGCAAATCTGTAGCCAAAATTTTAACATCAGCATTTAACAAGGAAATCGGACTGTACGAAGAACACTCTTTTGGATGTTTAGCTTTTTTAGTTAAAAGAATAATACATAACTCATTAAGTGATGGTGGCAATTTCCCATGTTTACCAAATCAGATAGTACTAAAATTAACTGAGATAAAAGAAGTGAGGAAATTGATTTATAAAATTCTGCAGAGAACCCATCAGGTCCAGGAGATTTGCCCGATGGCAGTGCAGAAATTGCCGAGGATACTTATTCTTGTGATATGCGCTCTTGAGTTTTGTTTTAAAGTCAGAGGACAGCGAAGGCATGTTCAGACTATCTAACAGAAATATTATCATTTAAAGATTCGGAAGTACTAAGTCGATAAATAATAATCCTTAAATAAATCGTTACTTTCAGAATAACTCGAAGTAATAATCCCATTTTCCATTCAAATCTTTGTGCTATGTTGTTTAGCCTTACAGTGTCTTAATTGGTTCACTATAAAATTGCCGGATTTATTATCATGAACATAAAATCGGCTCCTGCTTTCAAGAAGGTGACGTTCAATTGGTTGAGTGGAGATCAGGTGAAACTCGCTTCTTGTACAAATCAGTCTGGGCATATAGTGGATCTATTACTTTAATCTGACTGATCAAATCTAATCGGTCTAAATGAGTCTTTCTTTTAAGATTGGTTGTATATGAAATTATATTACACCTAAAATAGACAATCTGGGATGAGATTTCAGATGCCGTATTAGTGTTAAGAAAAAAGTAATCTAGTCCTCCATAAGTTTTACAAAGTCGGATTAAATCGCCGGTGTTTATTCATTTGAGGAATACGAAGAAAATTTATGAACAAGTTAACTGGGGCATGATCCTAAATCAATATACTCTGATAATCACAAGAGTGAACTTAGGGAATCAGCTGGTTATCCATTAAAACTAATCAATTCTAGTAAAGGTATGGTGGACATGAGAAAAAAAAGGAGTAATCTCTCTCAGTCGGATGGAATAAAGAACGCTACACATCAGAGATACCATGGTGAGAAAGGAAGGTATGAATAGATAAATCAGATTTACTGGGTAATCTAGGAACAGAGGACGATCGATCTAAAACTGGATCTAATCAACAATAGAAGTCACCGTCCAATATAAGAGAATATAAATTTGGATCAGGCAATAAAAGGAAAAAAAAAGTTCAAAATTTTCACATCATCCAAAATAGGAGCATACAGATTACCCAATATTGCCCTACTTTTAAACAATTTCCCAAAGATAATAATAAAACGACCATTTGTGTCAGACACCTTCCCATGGAGTTCGAAAGGAACATTTAGGTTAATGAGGATAGAAACCCCCTGGCTTTGCCTGGGAAGGAAGAATGGAAGAACTGACCCACCCATCTTGACAAAAGACGAGAATTAACAAAACTTCGAATTTGAGGTTCTTGCAAAAAAAGCAAAATCAGCTTTGCGTTGCTTAAGATGTGAAGACAACTTCCTTCCTTTAACGGGATGGTTCAATCCCAATACATTCCATCTCATTAACTTCAACGAACTAATTGTCATTTAATAGAACGTCAATAATGGTAGGCATAAATAAGATCAAACATTCAAATAACAGTTCTAGAGCAAAAGTATAAGTCAAGGAGACAGGGAATTATAATAAAAAATAACAAGCAATGGATAGTGTTGGAACTAGAGAACCCACCCCTCCCCTCAATCGCAAAACAAGTCGGCTACCAAGAAACGTAACAAGTTGTTCGAAAAAAAAAGACACCCCGAAATCCGACTTCCGGATTCATAACGTTGTCATTAGCTCCGTTTCACTAAAAATGCAGCAACTTGAGAACATAATACACCAGAAATCAAAATTATATAAAAAGAGAAATAACACCATGAAAAATATTATGCTTAATAGAAAATAATAATACGGAGTAGTCTCCCCGCGAGTAACTATGAAAAAATGCAGACATTTTTAAAAAAGACAGAAAAATTAACGGAAAGTACTCAACGACCATTTTTGAAAATAAATCAAACCGAGTCTTATATATTAAAATGGCTTGGATACCTTCAATAACATTTAAGCCTGCATAACCTACTTGGACCATTTGTGGTTCCCAGTCTTATGAGTTATTTGGAGACGGGCAGGGTTACACAACGAGGGTCTTTATCCGAGATTATGAAACTCTTCCGTAACATCTTTATACTCGGCGCGCATCTTCAACACTTGAGCAGCATAATCTTCAACGATGCGAATGGTGTGACCCCGAAAATCCAGTTTTCCCCTCCGGCCTGCTTCCATCATCAGGGGGCTTTTCACTTGATATCGATGAAAGCAGAGAATCACTGTGCGTGGCCTCGAGCTGCCACCTGCTCTGATTGCAACGGGGGGAGGGGGTTGGAGACGTCTTGTCTTCCAGATTTGCTTTCACCCATGACACCACAGCTGTCTCGTATATGCAAGTGAAGAACAAGAATGTCATCCTCATGAGCACATTACATGAAGTTGCAGAGGTCAGGGCTGAGGAGGACAGAAAACCAGCCATCTTCCTTGACTACAATGCCAACAAAGGTGGAGTGGACAACTTTGACGAAGTAACAGGCACATACAGCTGAACAGCCCGCTAACATTGCCTACATGCAGGAGAACTGCCCGCTTGCCTCTCGCCATATTCCATAGCATCATTGACATATGGACCTACAGACCCTTTGTCATATGGAGAAAGCTGAAGCCTACCTGGAGGGTAAGCAAGAGGGAAGGCAGGAGGTTATTTTTTGGAGGAGCTTGGAAAGGCCTTTGTGACAAATTTATTCAAAAGCCACACCACCTTCACCGCACAGCAGCCTCAGCATCACTGGTCTGGGAGTGCCGCGATCTGAAACTGGCCTTGATCAACAACAAGTACCACAAAAAGCCAACACAAGGGGGCAGTAGAGAAGGAGATGAAGCAGAAAAGCTCTGCAGAAAGGGTCTGTAAAACAGGGACAACTTGCTGCAAATGCGGGAAACAAATATGCAAGGGTCACAAACTCAAGGTATCCCAGAACAGCTTTGCATGCCAGGACAAGTTTTAAATAACATTTCTTTTTTGTATGTTGTTTAAATATTAGTTAATGTTGATTAAATAGTTAATAGCTATAATGACATAATATTATGAGGATATTTTATGATATACCAGTTTGGATATTGTTTGATGGTTGTAAGGGTTATAATTGGTTATATAATAAACCCCACAGTTGCAGAATGTTCTTGACATTTCCAGTTTCAACAAATTTAATTAAATCATTATGTCCGTTATGTTTTCATGTCTGGTAAAATAGGACATGTGTGATAGTAGATGTTTTTTCTCCATAAACTATTTTTGCTCTTAAAATATACTTTGCCTTCTCTCTGCAACATTAATTAATGATTTATCGCACATTTATTAATGCCAGATTGGCTATTTATAAATTCTAAAAATAACTGTGGTTCAAATTTGGTACAGACCATTGTTATGAGGGCATTTTTGGGCCGGGTCAAACTTGTCCCAGACCTCACCGTGAAAGTATAGAATATGTACATGATGTAACGGTTAATTCAGCATATTTTAGTGATTTAAAACATTGATTTCGGTATGTTTTGTGTGCTTCGGCTGGTTTTATCTATTGAATAAGTTCTTGTTCTTTGTCTGTCCTCTGTTACTATATCCAGATGTTTATTATGGATTGTCCCATCTGTTATTACTGCCCGGTAGGCATATAATTTGTTGCAACTTGACAATTGTATTGGCAGTAAGTTTTTGTGCCTTTTCTGTTTCTGAGTAGCTGGTAGAACCGCTGTCCGTGCACAGTCAATTACGTTCAGTTCTCATTCGCTCAGAACTTTCAGACTATCCTTTCAGACTTTCAGAATATTGTAGCCTTCTGGAGTTATCCTGTACGGATTGGATGGCAGTGAACAGTGGACTTCCGAAGCAATCGGTGCCGGGACCGCTTCTTATCGCGTTGTACGTCAATGATTGAAGGAAGGATTTGGTTACTTTATAGCAGGATTTGAGTCCCATGCAAAGGTAGATGGAAGGGCAGGTAGAGTTGAGGAAGCAGGGTACTTGCCGAAGGAACTAGACAGATAGGAGAAGAGGCAAGGAATTATGAAGGAATATAATGTAGGAAAGTGCCCAGTATTACTCTTTTGCAGACGGAATAAAGGCGTGGACTACTTCGTAAATGGGAAGAACATTTGAATTGAAAAATCAGAGCTGCAGAGACACATGAAATTCTGCAGATTGATTCAGCGGTGAGGGAGCAAAATGCATGTTGCAATTCATTTTCTGAGAAACTGTATATAAAAAACAACTCCTTCGCCATTGAATAAACTGTATACTCTCTGTATAGGCCTAGCCTATTTTAAAAAAAAAGGAGAGAACAGTGAAACAAGCAGAGGTGCAGAGCCTTTTGGGAAGATTCCCTTCAGGAATATTTGCAGAACGGTGGGGAAGCCAAATGCAACATCAGCATCCATTTCCAGAGAAATGGGATATAAAAGCATCTCTTTAGTAAACCATTAACCTCAACAGTCTTCCTGTTTCCGGCCTCATAATCTCGGTGCACCATTAGCAAATCCAGGAAGGTCCTGCCTGTTCGCTCTGAACTCCCGGAACTGGCGATGCAGTACTTGGTCACACAAAGTCCCCATGTCATTGGTAACTGAATGGCCAACCATTTCCAGCTGCTCACACACCCAGTTCAGAATGGTGAGGACTCGATCTGAGATATCCCTAACGTTGTCGCCGACATAACCACCTGTCCGCACCACTAACGAATATCCTATCACCGCAGCGTGATATTCATTCTGCCGCCCCCCACCACCAAACTCACAAGGACACCACCCAACGTCCACTCCCCTTCTGAGTCACTGAGGCAAAATAAGTGCATGAGAGTTGAACACTGTGACTGGACATTTTTAGATGATTATCCCGCCCTGAAACTCAGCGACGCTATCCAAAATGTTGAAGAGATGGCCACATGGGAACTCTGTGCTGGCCCCTTCAGCAGTTTCTCATTCATGACTGTCACACAGTCTCGTGTACCCTGCGCTCTGGGTGTAACTACATCTCTATATGTCTTGTCCATCACCACTTCAGACTCCCGAATGTTCCAGAGCTCGTACAGTTCTACCTCCAGCTCTTTAACGCGGATTTTCAGAAGCTGCAGCTTCTCGCTTCTGTCGCCGTCAGGGTTACTGGTTTTTTCTATGCCTTCTCAGATCCCGCAAGGGGAGCATTCAACTATCCTGCCTGGCGTCTCTGTTATCCTACCTGATCAAATATAAAGAAGGGAAGGAAAAAAAAAAAAGTCTTAGCCCAGTGCTTTACTTATCTTTGCCTGCTTTGAATGAAACCTCCCTGAGCTGACGCCTCGACAAGCAGGAGCCTGAACATCACCTGTTGGATGGTCCACTCAGATGATGGCTACTGCGTTTCCCCTGCCTTTCTGTTGCAGATTAACCTCAAACGTCGCACAGTCGCTGATCACAGCTGCTTTTGACCGTAAGGACCCGCTTTCAACTTTTATACCCGCGCTGACTGAAGTTCTCTCCTCCCAAATCACAAAGAGACCCGACTGGGCGCTGGTCAATACACTTTCCCTGAACAATCATTATTTTTGAATTGTCTTTGCGTATGCAAATATTATTTTTTTAAAAAAACTATCTATCCAATAATTATTTTAATCTGTTTACATTATTATTTTTATTTTGGTTGCGTGGACCTTCCTTTCCAGACGGTTTGTCTATCAGAGTCTAGCTGTCTGTCAATATTTCTCTCAATTCTGTGTCCTGTGACAGAAAAGGCACGTATCCGTGGACAGCAGACTGCTGGGATTATCAGACACACTTTCAATCTGATTTCTATCGCTTCTCTACCGGTCTGCAGATCAAGAGTTAATTGCACCTGTCATTCCGTGGAACCTAATTAAGAGAGAGTCCCGGGGGATTGTCGACGTCACCGCGGAGGTGTGGCTGCCGGTTGCCTGGTCTATTAATAGGTCCGGTATCCTTCGCAACAACAGTTTCAGTGAGGGCCGCCAGTCTACGCTATCAGACACTAGCGGCTGCAGACAGAGACAAGACAGAGGCTGGATCGGAAACAGGAATCTGGACTATCCCAGCAATGGATTATAATCCTAGAAGTACATCGCGCAACGATACGGGAAATGCTAAGAATATTTTCTTGGCGATTCAATATCTTTTTGAAATTTTCGAATGGCTGACTTTGGACTCTCGAATCAGTGTTGTGCTTATGACATTCAAACTGGTTTACTACCCGGTACTCGCCATTGTAGCTCTTCCTGGTAAGTGTCTCGTCTTCCTCATATTTAAATTTGAAAAATATAAGTCGGCTTCTCTTTAATACCTGCCCCCTAACGACTCTCTAATTGCAAGACATGTCTTTCCAATCGGTATCGCTTCAGCAAACATTGGCTGAGTGTATTTGATGAGGTACCCCATGCAAGGCGTGGGGTCCAACCAGGCATGCGATCCATCCAAGGGGGCATTTGCAATGTTGATCCAAAAATGGCTTGCCCACAGAAGGCAAAGTGTTGTTGTAGACGGTCATATTCTGCATTGATTTCGTTGAACAGTGGTGAGCGTCAAGGATCTGTTCTGGTACCCCTACTCTTCGTGATTTGTATAAATGATCTGGATAAGGAGGTGTAGCGATGGGTTAGTACATTTGGGAATAAAAATCAAGATTGGGGTGTTCTGGATAGTGTGGAGGCCTGTAAGAGTTACAACAGGTTTTTGATAGGAGGCAAATCTGCGCAGTGAAGAGGTAGATCGACCTGCTGGCCCGTGGCCAAATGGTTAAGACGTTCGGCTAGTTATCTGAAGATCGCTAGTTCGTGCCTTTTCTGAGGCTGCGTGTGTGTCCCTGAGCAAGGCACTTAACCACACATTGCTCTGCGACGGCACTGGTGCTAAGCTGTGTGAGTCCTAATGCCCTTCCCTTGGACAACGTTGGTGACGTGGAGAGGAGTGACCTACAGCTTGGGTAACTGCTGGTCTTCCATAAAAAAATAAACCCTTGTCCAGGCTTGCGCCCTGGGAACTACCCATGGTCTATCCAGACTAACGGAGGCCTACAGAGATGGAGTTCGACACAGGTGTGATGGCGTTCATTTTGCTAGGTCACAGGTGATGGCAGAATGTAGTATTAACGAAAATAAATGAATAAATATGTAGACAACGTCTCACCAGCTAAAAGCATGAGGTCACGCCGGCATCATCACTGTCACGATCTATCGCCGACACAAAGATTGCGGAGGAGACTGACAGCATGAAGAGGGATATTAATATGTACCGTCGTCTGGCTGATGTAGTGTAAAGTTGGTAAATGCGAGGTCATCCACTTGTTAAGGGCAAATGGAAGAACAGAGGGGATGTCAGGGGTAAGTATTTACTCAGAGAGTGGTGAGTGCGTGGAATGGGCTGCCGGCAACGGCAGTGGAGGCGGAAACGATAGGGTCTTTTAAGAGACTTTTGGATAGGTACATGGAGCTTAGTGAAATAGAGGGCTATAGGTTAGCCTAGTAATTTCTAAGGTAGGGTCCTGTTTGGCACAACTTTGTGGGCCGAAGGGCCTGTATTGTGCTGTAGGTTTTCTATGCTTCTGTGGTTTGAGCATTGGCTAATTGGTAGGAGGCAGCGTGTGGGAATAAAAGGATGCGTGTCTGATTGGCTGCCAGTGACTAGAGGTGTTCCGCAGGGGTCGGTGCTGGAACCACTACTTTTTATGCTGTATATCCAAGGGCTGAAATAGTTGTCACAAGAGGACTGGGGTATAAGCTGCTGGGGAGTAGGTACAGAGGAGATGTTGGGATAAGGTTCTATTAACGCAGAGACTGGTGAGTGGGTGGAATGAGCTGCCATCAACGGCGGTGGAGGAGGATAAGATTTTAAGACTCTATTGGATTGGTGCATGGAGCATAGAAAAATAGAGGCCTAATTGTAAGCCTAGTAATTTCTAGAGGGGGTAAATTTTCGGCACAATTGTATTGTGCCGCCGGTTTTCTATGTTTCTAATATTCTGGATCAGGCATGATCATCTTCATTGCCAGATCTTGCCAGTCTGATCAGACTGACCACTCCTGCTTCTGTTACTAATGTTGCTGTATCCTCAACTTCTGCCGTGTTTCCAGTTGAGGGAAGTTGAATTTCTGTCACCGTGATACATGGTATATTAATCAGTTCAATTATTCTCTTAACACTTCCCGGTCTCAGCTCCTTCTTCTGTCGCCAAATACCTGAATATGTTCCAGCCATCCATTGAGATTCCTGCTGAGGCCACAGGGCGAGGCAGCTGAATTCAGCCATTCGGGCACCGAGCCCTCTCCGCCATTTAATCACAGAGTGTTTATTATCCCTCTCAACCACTTTCTGGCGCCCTCTTCCAGTATCCTTTGACAGCTCGACGAATCTGCAGACTCCCCCACTACAGAAGCTTCCCTCTGCACGTCAACGACATCTGGGCTTCTGAATATTCGACAGGTTACGATGAGATTCCTCTCATTCTCCTGAACTTCAGAAGGTACCTTATAATCGCCGCATATTTAGTAATGGCTCCCGATAACCTCCTTAGCAGATTCATTAATTCGATGTTCATCTCTGCTCTCGGATGAGCTCTTGATTAAAATTATTGTTTTCACAGAATGTTTCCATCCAGGTGTGCGTTAATCGTCTTTATTTTTCTCCACTCAGTGAACACGGTGACAATCGTCATCCTGTCGCGGGGAAAGTGCGGACTCTCCAAAGGCGTCACAATGTACCTGGTTGCCATGGTCGCCGCCGATCAGCTCGTCGTTCTCTTCGATCTGATACTGAGCAAGATTCCAATGACTTACATAATAGTAGACTTACATTTATGGTCACGTCGTGTTTCTGTGTGTAATATACACGCCGTCCTGCTGTACGCCGCCACGGACTGTTCTGTCTGGTTCACCGTCACTTTCACCTTTGATCGATCTGTTGCCATTTGTTTTCAGAAGCTGAAACGAAAATACTGCACCGGGAGAGGGGCGGCTCTGGTTTTGGGGACTGTGACTCTGCTCAGCTGTGGAAAGAACATGTTCTGGTACTTTTTGCTTGATGGCACATATTCGATGAGTATGTCGTCCGTGCTCTGTATGCGCTCATTTCGATTTTTCCCATCTCAGAGGGCAAAATTCACACTGATTCATTTCCTCCTCACCCCAATATTCCCCTTTGTCCTGATTCTGCTGCTCAACAGTTTAACAATCAGGCACGTCTTAGTGGCCAGCCGAGCACGGAGAAGGCTCCGTGGTTCGCGCGATGGCGAGACGCCCGCCGACCCGGAGATGAAGAACCGCAGGCAATCCCTCCTGTTACTGCTGGTGATGTCGGGGAATTTCATCCTGCTGTGGGCTCCGATGACGGTGTATTCCGTATGGGATAGCCTGCAGTTTGTCATTGGCGTGCTCCCCCCGAATTCTCTGCGGGAGCTGGGCTACATGCTGCAACTGCTGAGCTGCTGCACCAACACGGCCCTTTACGCCGCGGTCCAGGCCAGGTTCAGGGTGCAGCTAAAGGAGACGGTGAAATCGCCCTTAAAACTCATGGCAAAGTTAACTCGGCGTTGTCAGGACCGCAATAATCCTCGGTGACACTTCTCCCAATCCGCCGCAAACTATCCCATTTCCTCAGTGTCATGTGTAGTTCCATTACGGCTGTGGACGGCCCCGATTAGCACCCGCATGAATCGCATTTTAATCACAACGGAGAAATATAGGTCGACAGGTAATGTTCGAAAGTGAGCTCTTCCGGGATTTCTGATGTACATAAATAACTCGGATGTATGCAAAAAAGTTGACAGATGATCTGACAGACGTCACAAAAATATTACTTTGAGATATACACAGAGTAACGTAGGATCGTCAAATGATTAGAAATGAACTCTAAAGCGCAAGACCTTTACACGTAGAGCAGTGGGTGCACTTCATACTGTGGTGGCACAGGGCATCTTCAGGTTCTGGATTAGCCACTCTTGAGGGAGTATGTCAAACACCTGCCTGAAACCATGCAGACTGCATCCACTGTGCTACCCTCATCAATCCCTTTCGTCACCATGTTGAAATATTCATTCAAATTGGAAGACAAGGTCTGCCCCGTACAGAGCCAAGCTGGCTCTTCCTAATCTGGCTGTTTTTTTCAACTTTCGTAAATCCTGTACATACGGATGTTTGCCTCCTATGTCGATAGAACTGAAATGAGTCTCACCTATCCATAATTTATGGAATTTTTACCGTTTCCCTTTTTACAAACGAGATAAAACATTGTCAGTGGCCATTCCTCAGGGACGTCACCTATGGCTGGAGGGGACATGAGTAAGCCAATCAAAACCCCAGCAATATTCCTTCCTCCCTCTTTCAATAACCATGGCATGAATTCCATGAGTTTCCGTGGACCTAGCCAACTTATTTTGGAGGCCCAGCACTGCTGTTCCTTGACTTAATGTTTTAACGTATTTATGCACTAAATACTAAGCCCTGATTATCCAAAATCTGTTTCCTTGTAAAATATTGAAGTAAAGTACTGTGTTATTACCCCCGCACATTCTTGGTGGAATGAGTCTCTGGCTGAACGTACTGCTGTGCCGAACCATTGCATTATGGAGTGGATGGGAGACATTGTCCAAGATGGCATGCGACTTGGACAGCATCCTCTTCTCAGACACCAACGTCAGAGAGTCCAGTTCCACCCCCACAACATCACTGGCCTTACGAATGAGTTTGTTAATTCTGTTGGTGTCTGCTAACAGCGGCTTGCTGCCCCAGCACACAACAGCAAACATGATAGCGCTGGCCACCACAGTCTCGTAGAACATCTTCAGAATCGTCCGGCAGACGTTAAAGGACCTCAGTCTCCTCAGCAAGTAGGGACGGCTCTGACCATTCATGTAGACAGCTTCAGTGTTCTTTGACCAGTCCAGTTTACCGTCGATTCTTATCCCCAGGTATTTGCCATCCTCCACCATGTCCACACTGACCGCTTGTATGGAAACAAGGGTCACCGGTGCCTTTGCCCTCCTCAGGTTCACCACCAGCTCCTTAGTCTTTTTCACATTAAGCTGCAGATGAGTCTGCTCGCACCGTGTGACAAAGTTCAATTCTTCAATCACGTGACGTCTGAAACAAATTGGTTGCCTCAGAGACGATTTGGTGTGTCATATTATAGGAGGCGATTGCCGATGCAATCAATGATTTTGTGTTCGTCATTCAGATCCGTTTTCTCTTTGCACGACGTGTCATTTTTATCAGTTGATCAGAATCATAAAAGTCATGTTAAATCCACTGTGATTCAGCGTTGACAAACTGTACAACATCCAAGCGGGTTTCGCACTTTCTACAGGCACCGTATACTCAGACCTCAGCGAAGCTGAATATGTCAAATACCAGAGAGGCGGACAACGTCAGAGAGGGACGTTTTCTACCGGCTGCAGCCTGTCGTAGGAACGGGCAGAGGATCGGAGATGGTGGTATATCAACTTTGTTAATGTAAATGGGATTATCATGTGATGCCATTTTCCCTGTGCTTCAGTGGTATTTTCTGCAATTCCTTACCTCATGGCCTAACCGCAGATTCCGTTTACTGTGGGCATGAATGTTTAATCGACGAAACGCTGCAGACTGAATGAAAGACCGCAGCAAATATAAAGACGTACAAAAGCAAACAAAGCAACAATATTCAAAAGATCAACTATGGAAATCAATAACATTAGTAAAAACAAGTCAATAAGCAAGAAGTATCGGCAACAAGATGAAGAGCATATTACTGTGTATCTATTTCTTCTGAGCCACCTCCAACCCCCTAATCCCCAGCCAGCACCTGTTTGTCGTTCTTTTCAGTGCCTCTTTTGGGACAGTTCCAACTGGCTTAGTCGCCCTGAAGAAGCAGGATGCAGAGGCACAGAGCAGAATGATTCTCCAATTGCTGGAGCCGCTCTTAAAAAAAGCATTTTTGCGATTCATCCGTTTGCTCACTCATTGCGCTAGGGCGCCATCTACTGTCCAATTCTTGTACCTAAAGCGAGACTCCACAAAGGAACGTTTTCAAATTTGAAAGTTAAAAGAAACTAAACAAAAACAAACAAAAAAAATGGAGTGGGAAAAAAAAGAGGTAAAAAGTGCGGAGGTAAGAAAGGAAACGGAGCCAAAGCTTGGTGACGAAACAATCGTCATCTTACCGGAAGTCCGTGAACTTTCTTTCAACAATCTCTAATGTAATCACATCTGGCTGAATTACTCAAGAGGCCAACAACTGCTTAAAACACTCCAGCGAAGTCCTCACCAATGTCTTAAAATAAAATCCTGGCTTTGAAAATGAATGCTAACCTTGTATTTGCCTTCCTCGCCACCGACGCCTTGAACAATCCAGCCTGTTGAACGGGAGAGGTGTTCAGTGCCCTACCATGTACACCATAGGAACCCGATGACTTGCGAGTGTTCATCCACCTGAAGGATGATTCTTACAACGACTTTCGTGACAGATGACACAGAAGAGAAGGGGATAAGCAGAGCCGACCAATGTGCCCATCTCCAACGACTTGTTCAACTGCAACTTAACTTCACAACTCCTGTACTTTCTCAACTGCACCCCTCCACGTGTCCGTCATGTCCAACCGCCCCGACACCCTAATCGTTCTACGACACGCTATCCCTCCATTAAAATCCTTCCCGTATGCGTGACCCGCTCCCTCCTCTGGACCGCTACCCATGTCAGTCACTCCTTCATCCCAAATTCTCCCCCTCCACCTTCTCTGTCAATCACTCCCTCCTAGCACACTCCCCGGTCCAGTCAACCTATCCTTTCCCTTCACACTTGCAAGGCTCCCTGAACCCCCTTGCTCTTCCACACCGCCCGTCTCTGTCAGCACCAGCAGTCACTATACCATTCCCTGATTCCATCAGCCGCTTCGTCCCCCACAACACCCTTCGTCGTCAATCCTCCTTCCCCGGCGACCTTCCTCGTCACCGTCAGACACGACATCATCAACACTCTGTCCCGCTTTCGTTACCAGCATTCTGTTTTGCACAACCCGGCTCCCTCACCGATCTATTTCCTGCAGCCCTCATCGTCTACGTTATCTCCTCCTTCCCCAACTCATTCTGTCCGTCTCCCTGACCGACTCTATCCCCTACAGCCCTCCACGCTTCCATCAACACTCTCCCTCCTCTACACAGATATGGAATTTTGGGGAAGAAGGGGGACCGTTGACGTAAGGTGTTACATCACCCCGGACCCCTCCACCAGATATCGATCTCATGGTTCTCTGCCTCTTCACTTCTCTGTACGGACGGGTTGCTCGTTCGGTTCGGCACAACTTATTCCCCGTGAGCTCTTTCACGACCATGTCCCTGTCCCATCAATATCATCCTGCCTCTCTTCCAATTCTCTCCTCTTTCCTGAACGGCATCTGAACACAAACACACGAACAAACTCTGAATCCGACACAAAATTCCATGTTATTAGAACGCCGGAGATCTGGGGATTGGTGTCTCTGGCACTGTGTATGGTTCTGTCGCTGAGAAGGGAATAAGGGGTGGGAAGGTGGAAATGTGACGAGCTGTAGCGATCGGGATTTCTTTGTTATGGGAACAGAAAAGAGGCTCTGTGAACGAGAACGAGATTCCTCGATGGAAAGTGGTCGTTATGGGTACCAGTAATATTGGTAGGAGGAGCTGGGCGTTTCTGCAAAGTTATATATGTGCAGCTGTAGCCAGAAATAGAAAGAACATTGCGTTTACCACATGGCTAAAAAGCTGGGGTCGGAACGAGGGCTTAGGATATGTCGATCACGGGGTTCTCTTATATGGAAGGTGTGAACTCATACATGAATGCCTATAAATACAGTCAGGAGCAAGCAGCAAAGCGCAATACCAAGAGTCACACACGGCACAAAGCACAAATAACATAGAACCAAATAGAAAAATAGAAAGCACAAGTAGGATATCAGATAAATTCATTCACGCAATATTTATACAGGCGCGCACACACACGCGCTTATACATTGGCAGCTTGAGGCCCGACGCAATTTGAATGCCTCCGTAATCTACAATCTACCACAACAATGCTTGTCTTCTGCCGAACCAACACTGGGGGGCAGCACAGGCTAAGTTCCGGAGGCCACGACGCACCACCCCCACTTTGTGCAGCTCCATCATTTGCACTCTCTCAGTTTCTACCTGAACTGTGGTGAGTCTAACATCCCAGCGGAAAGGTTTGTCATTAAAAAAGGGGTCGGTGTAGAGTTGCAGGGGATGAAAACCAAATTGGCATAACAGATAGTGGAGTCGGATGGGACAAATGTTGGTAACAGCTGAACAAACTCAGGACGCAAAAGGTGAGCCTGCTGGGACACGTATTCTGAGGAGCGTACGATTCAATGCAGGAAGTATTGTACGAAATGCAGATGGGCTCAGGGTAGGTGACAAAGACTGGAAACATGGTTTAGCCATTAGTAAGTCTTGTTTGCAGGAGAGGAGATCTGTCAGCTCAGCCTTCCTGTTTACCGCTGCCTTAGTCGTAGTAATGTATATATAATTTAGGCTGAGGCTAGTCTTTCAAGCTGGAGCTGAGGAATAATAAAGGTATGAACTCGTTCAGGGGGCTATATTATCGACCACCGAACAGTCTGGGGATTTAGAGGAACAAACCTGTGGAGAGTTCGGAGTCTGTTGTAAGAGACATCAGGTTGTGACATCGGGTGAGTTTAACACTCCTGGTATTGACTGTGAGCCTCACACTGTGAAAGGACCACTGGGATAGTTTTCTTATTCAGTTAGAAAAGGTTCTTTTATTAGTAGATTAATGTCCCAATGAGAGAGTGCCATACCTGATCTCATCCAATCGAATAGGACACGCCAGGGGACAAAAGTTTGTGTCGGTGAACACTTTGCATCTGGTGAGGGTAATTCCATTAGATACAGGGTAATTATGGAAAAGGATAGGTTTAACCACGAGTTAAGTTTCTCTTTGAGGTTTATAACAATACGAGACGCAAGTAGACCAGATAACTTGTATCTTTTACCCCTAGGGTGGAAATGTCTAATCCCAGAGTACCTGCATTTAGGTAAGAGGCGGGACTTTCAAAGGAGATAAGTTTGGCAAGTTTTTGTTGTCACAGAGAAGGAAGGTGTGGAGGGAGTTTCACTCTATGTCTGACCTTGGGAATGTGTGATGTGACGTTGTGGAGGGAGCTTCTCTCTGTAACCGACCACGGTAGTGTGTTATGCGACAGTATGGAGGGATCTTCAGTCCTTGTCTGACAACGGAAGAGCGTAATGGAATGGTGTGGAGGGTGCATGACTCAGTGTCTAACCTTGGGAATGTGTGATGTGACGTTGTGGAGGGAGCTTCTGTCTGTGACTGACCACGGTAGTGTGTGATGGGACTGTATGTAGGGAGCTTCAGTACTTGTCTGACAACGGAAGTGCGTAATGGGATTGTGTGGGGGGAGCATCACCCAGTGAATATGTGATGGGACGGTGTGGAGAGATACTCACTCAGTGTTTGAATGTGTGTGTTTGTGAGAGAGAGAGAGAGAGAGAGAGAGAGAGAGAGAGAGAGAGAGAGAGAGCTGAGACGGACGAGGGAAAGAGTGGTGGGAAATTGGATAATTGGATTTGAGTTGAAGTCAGAGGGTTTATCTCTTTGAATCTTCAAGGAGGGGAGTCTTGGATCAGAGAGGCAATAAGCTTTTGTTTGATTTGTTTTCAGTTTAATTATCGTTTCCTTCTTTATAATCGCAGTCAGAGCAGCAGCAATACCTATATATATATATAGATTATATATATAGAGGTAAGAAGACTTAAACTTATGTATGCGCAGGTGAGGAAAAAATAGAAATAACATTCAGTTTAAGAAGTGGCTAAAGCGTTAGGGTTGGATCTAGGTCTTCAGATATGTGCATCACCGGTCTCTCTTCCACGGAAGGTGCGACATCTGCAGACGGGACGGTTTCATATCACTTCAATTCAATTCCATTTAAGTTTAATTGCAATTCCGTCACACAGGAATGACCATGAATACAGCCAGGGCCAAGCTGCAAAACACAACACCAACAGTCCCGCACGGCACAATTCATACATAATATATATAAAATAGAAAGATAGCAAGCATATGTAGGATATCAGTGAAATAGTTTCAAGCAGTATGTATGCACACACACACACACACACACACACACACACACACACACACACACACACACACACACACACACACACACACACACACACACACACACACACACACACATTTATGCAGCTTGAAGTCCCTGGTCACTTTGAAAGCCACGGTAATCTACAATTCTTCACAACAGAGATTGTATTCTGCCAAGCGAACACTGGGGGTGGGCACACAGACCCCTGCCTGGAGGCCGAGCCTCACCGACCCACCTTGCTCAGCTCTTTCCTTTCCTCTCCAATGTGCAACTCTCTCAATTTACAGCTGAACTCGATTGAAACTAATATCCCAGCGGTCAGGTTTGCCATCAAATGATGGGAAGCGGTGGTAAAAACCAGATTTGCAGGGGATGAAAACAAGAAGGCCATTACAGATATTTGAGTGGTTGTTGGGACAGACGTTGTTAAGAACACAGGCAAAGTAATGAAGTAAAAAGTGGAGCCTGCCGGTACTCCTGTTCTGAGCTGCGTACGTTTCAATTCAATAAGTATTGTTCGAAGTGCAGATGCGCTCAGTGCAGGGGTTAACGCCTCTAAGCCTAACACTGTAGATATTAGTGAAACTTGACTGCAACAGGGACAGTACCGTTTGCTCAAAATTCCCGTTTCCGCTGTTTCAGTCGTGCTAATCTTGGAATATTTCAAGAGCAAAGAGGCGGTTTTACAAGTCAGTGATAACATCACGGCAGTGCACAGTCTCGTCTCAGTGCGGTTTTCTAGTCGGAACTGAAACATAAGAAAGGTATGGACTCGGTCATGGGGCTACATTATCGACCACCGAACAGTCCTGTGGGTTCATAGGAACAGATCTGTAGAGAGTTCGCAAGAAACATAAGGTTGCGATAAATTGTGATTTCAATTTTTTAGGCATTGGGTGTGAGCCCCAGATAGTCAAAGGACGAGTTTGGTAGTTTGTCAAATGTTCTCAAGAAAAGTTCCTTTATCAATACGTATAAAGTCCTAACGAGTGAGTGCACCAATTTATTTTCTAGTGCGGAATGGGAACAGGCGGGGATATAAGTTTGTGTCGGGGACCAATTTGCATCTGGTGATGATAATGCCATTAGATGTAAGCTCATTATGGAAATGGACAAGTATGACCTTCGGTGCCGTTTCTGAATTGGAGGAAGGCCAACATTATTGGGGTCAGGAATGATCTGGCAAGTGCAGATTCGGACCGGATGTTTCCTGGCAAAGGGGTAGTTGGTACGTTGGAGCTCAGGCGCTATTGAACCTCAGTGTCGAAGGGTCGGGACCATACGGTCAATAGTGGGAAGTTTTGAAGGAGAGAAAGACAACAGTGTACCAGATTGTGGTGCCGAGTAACAGACGGACAAAGTAGATTGGGATTCGTACTGGGGCTGACGTTCCCGAGTTCACTAATTCATTTCCTGTCGCCCCGTTACAGTAAGAGTATGGATTTTTTTGGAGAGATACCAAAGGGATTCACTGTGGCGTTGCCACGAATAGAGAGTTTCTTTTGTCTGGAGCGGGGCAGTCTGAGGGAACATCTGACAGTTGTTTGTATCATTACGAGAGACACAGATAAAGCAGACAGCAGATATTTGAAGCTCTAGGATGGAATGTCTAATCGCAGAGGGATCGTATCAAGAGGAAAGTGGGTAATTTCAAGGGATATGAGTTTGGTAAATTTCTGTTGTCACAGAGAGTGGATTGTGATTGTAACGTTCTGCCAGCGCTGGTGGTGGAGGGAGATTCAGAGAGGCGGTTAAGGGGGTCTTCAACAGGCACTTGGGTGTGCAGGAACTGAGGGAGACGGAGTTGGTGTCGGAAGTAGGGATTTGTTTGCTTGATATATCACATTTCTGAGCCGAAGGGTCTGTTCTCCTCTCTGATCTACGTTCGCTGTTCTGTAGACAGAGAAGAGAGTGATTGGAACTCATCAGAAACCGTGATATAGAGGAACACCAGGATGTAATCCGGCACAGCTCGAGATCACATCCATCACTCAGGACCCCCGTTACCCGGGAATTGCCCTGTGCCCACTTGTACCATCGGGGAGGAGATACCGATGTCCGAAACTGAACGGGTGTGGAGTGGGTTCCAAGCGGGTGAACGGAAATGATTCCGGGATTGAAACGCTTATCAGAGGAGGAGCTTTTACTACGGGTCCGTACTCAATGGAATTCAGAAGAATGAGAGGTGACCTCACGGAAACCTGTGAAATGTTGGAGATCCCGATAGAGTGGCTGTGGAGAGAGGCTTCCTAAGGTGGGGCAGGGGGCGATACTAAAACAAGCGAGCTCGGCCTCAGAATGGAGGGATGTCCATTTACACGGAGATTGGGAGCCGGAGAGATGTGAGTCTGTGGAATTCGTTGCCTCCAGCGGCCGTGGAGGAGAGTTTACTGGGCATCGTTATGTCAGACTTTGACTGGGACTCAGACTGAAGTGGATCAGCCAAGATCAAATGCTGGAGCAGACCCGATGAGCCAATTGTCTGAATTGCGCCACTATCCTCTGATTTGAAGTCCCTGTGAATCTGGGAGTCAGCATCTCTGAGGATCTACACTGGGTCAACTCATTCAGGCAGACGGGAAGAAGGTGTCGTATCCCGACTGAACGGCCTCAGGCATTCAGATTTCAACACTCCCATTCCTCGCTGTCACTTTCCCTCTTAGACTCAGACTGCCAGCTATTCTGAACCAATGTTCCGCCATGGGATGTCTATCGGTAAAGTCCCGTGCTGAGCACTCAGTGCTCTACCGTAAGAGATCCATTTATTGCGCCGCTCTTTGTAACTTTACCTTTGGATTTCACCAGTGACGTCCTGTTTATTTCGTGCCTGATTCGGAGTGCATTCTGGACCGTACTCGGCACTTGCCTTCACTGCCATCGGTAGCTCTCCCGTCACGGAATGGATTGCAGCGGTGGAGAGCTTTCTGGCGTGTCGCAGGCCCGCCTCGTGCGGAGGCGGCAACACCCAGGGTCGCCGGTGGCTGCAGAGGGTTACGGACCCACTACGAGCAGAACCCTTCCAGCCAAAGTGGACATCTGCATGTGGCGATACACCGAGAAGATCACATCCATCATTGAGGACCCCCGCCACCCGGGAACTGCCCTGTGCTCACTAGTACCGTCCGGGAGGGGATACAGGAGCCTGATGACCGATATTCAACGAATTAAATGATTTGCTTCCCCTCCGTCATCAAATTGCGACCGCTCCCTCGACACGTAAACACTAACTTAATATTCACCTTCTTGCAGTATTTATAATTTCTTTTTTATTGACTTTAATCTTATATTTTAGCACTTTAATGATAATGATGCTGCAAATAAACAAATTACAGGTTATTTACCAGTCTCAGATAATAAATCAGGCGGTGATTATGGTGGACAACAAGCGACACCGTTAGACAGGAGATTCGACACCCGGACCATCATCACTCAGGGCGCTGAGCACTGGATTCACCAGGACACGTTGGAATTGTACAAGACGTTCGTGCTTGCGTTTTGGTCCCACTGCTGTTGAAAAGATGCCACTGAGCTGGAAAAGAGTGCAGAGGGAGATATACGAGGTTGTTTCCAGAACTAGATAGACTGAGTTACGGAGAGAAGTAAGGAAATATGTGACTTTATTCCTTTGGAGGGTAGAGATGACCTGGCAGTTGCGTATATATCCACTAGGGGCACAGATAGGGTGAATGTGCAGAGACGTTTTACACAAGGTTGGGGTAATCAATAACAAGAGGGCACAGAATGAAGATGAGAGTGGGTTTGCAGAGAGTAGGGAAAGATAGGCTGGAAAGAGAAGGTAGAGCGAAAAGGGCGGGAGTATGTTAGGGACGGGGCAGGAAAGGGGAAACAGAGTGGGAGATGGCGATAAGCAGCGGGATATTTGGGGGTAGAGAGTTGCGAAGGAGAGCGGGGGAGAGAATGGGGACGCGGGTGGGCGAGGAGAATGGGGCAGAGAGGTTGGCAGATTGGGAGAGGATAGGGGACTGAGAGTTGAGGAGAGATGGGGAAGAAAGACGGGTCGTCACTTGATGGAAGTCGGACCCACGGGCTCTTGACAGAGATCAAGCATCTTTTCAAGAACATCCGGGAACAAAGGTGCAGACTTCTCGCAGATGAAATAGTGTCTATCTTTACATTTGTAATTCCTTCCGTACGATTTACACCGAGTGCAGGTGTGTTTTCTATCTTTCACCGTACACAGGAGATTAGATTCCACGGTCCTGTCAAAGAGGATTAAGCAATTACACAAGACAGTAAAAATATAAATAACGCACGCATACAGCCCGTGTCAGACCCCCAAATATTAAATGTGCCCACATTCCCTCCTGGGGCCTGTGTCAGTCCACAAACGATTCCCACCTTCGCATACTCTCTTGCAAACGGGTGTCAGGTCCACAAATTAATCGCACTGCCCAAGTACTTTCAGACAGAAACAAATCCTATTGACACACTCACTCTCCTCAGCCCCGTGTCAGTACAGTGTAAATACAACACTCTCTTGCACTCTACCCAGAGCCCTGAATTAATCCCCAAACTACCCCATTGCCCTGTTCCCACACCACAGCCTCATGTTATTCCGCAGATAGATCCCACTGACCCACTCCAACTCCACAGGCTTTCGCCAGTCCAAACCGCACCGGTCTTCACATTTTCCGATCCTATATGTCCGGTAACGGTTGTGAATAGAGTTGTAAGTAAAACTCTGTAAACTGAAGCATCGTCTATAAATGTTTGGAAGGAGAGTCTCTCAGTGAATGTACCCGAGAGTGTGTGACGGGACGGTGTTGGGGGAGATTCACTCTGTGTCTGACCAAGGGACTTTGTGACGGGACGATGTGGAGGAAGATTCACACTGTGTCTGACCCCGGGTCCGTGTGATAGAAGAGAGCAGAGAGCTTCAAGTAGTGTCTCTAACCCCCAGTGTGGAAGACGGACGTGTGTTTGTGTGGAATCATACAGAGGTGTCAGACACACCGCTTCATCATTTGAATTTATTTCAAGGAGTCTTGAATCAAAGCGTGTACAATATTGCTTTGCTCCATCTTAAGATCCGTAGAAGGTGGATATGAAATAACAACGGTCCTTATTTTTGATCTAGTTCGGGGAAAACGTTTGCTCTGGAAATCAGGAATAAAGAAAAGAGAAATAACTCGAGCAGAATGTAACACCCTCCAAACCGTCCCATCACACAATCCCGGGATCAGACACACAATGTACCTTCCTCCTTACCCTCTCATCACGCACTTCCGTGGTCAGATACAGAGCGGATATCTCTTCACACTGTCACATCACACACTCCCTGGCTCAGACACAGAGTGAATCTCCCTCCACACCATCCCATCACAATCTCCCGTCAACAGTTTTCGATTCTCGGCATTAATCAAAGTCTTTATGTTTATGTTAGGTTGAAAGGAAAGGTTAAAAGCTTATGAGAACCATGGTTTTCAACGGATATTGGAAACTTGGTTCGGAAAAAGAGAGAGATCTACAATAAAATATAGGCAGCATGGAGGAAATGAGGTGCTCTAGGAATATAAAGAATGCAATTAGAATCTTAAGATTGAAATTAGAAAAACAGAAATAAGATATGAGGTTGCTTTGGGAAGTCAGATAACAAATCAAGAGGGTTTCAGGCTTATGTTAATAGTAGAAGTATATTGAGGGATAAGATTCGTCCCTTAGTGAATCTATGTAGATTCTATGTAGACAGCTATGTCTGGAGCCATAAGAGATGGGAAGAATTTGAACAAACTTCCTTTCTTCGGCATTTACTAAGGAGAAGCATATTGAATTGTGTAAGGTAAGGGAAACAAGTAGGGTAGTTATGGAAACTATGATGATTAAAAACGAGGAAGTACTGGCGCTTTTAAAGAATATAAAAGTGGATTAGTCTCCAGGTCCTGCCATGGTATTCCCTGTGACATTGAGGGATGTTAGTGCAGGTATAGCAGGGGCTCTGACAGAAATATTTGAAATGTCATCAGAAAGGGAGCCACTTGACCCTGAGGGTCCTTCTACCTCAAGCTCTCTAATCAGATCAACATCCCGTCCAGAATAGCTGATCCCCAGTTGGGTTCAACCACGGGCTGCTCTGAAAAGCTAAATCGTAGGCTGTCTAGAAAGAAACACTCCTGCAATCCAGCACAAACCTGATTTTCCCATTTTACCTACATATTTTAGTTCCCCCATGTCGATTGCAGCATTGCCCTTTTGACATGTGTTTTCTGCGTCCCTTTATGCTTCGGAGGCCAGATCTTTACCACTGTTTGTGTGTCTGTATACAATTCTGATCAGATATTTTTACCCGAGCATTTCAGTATTCCTACCCTCAATGATTCAACACCGAGCGACCCCAGGTCACTGATGAATGGACTCGGCCCGAAACGTCGGCTGTATTCTTTCCCATAGATGCTGCCCGGCCTGCTGAGTTCTTCCAGTAGTGTGCCTGCTGCTTGGATGTCATCTCTTTCTTACGACTTAATTCCATTTTTACCAACAGAGCTCAGACGCCTCTCTGCATTCCCGGCCTGGGCCTTCGACAGAATGCGTATCCTTGGACATTAAGGTCCAACCTACAATCTTTCAGCCATGATTCAGTGATGCCTGCAACTTCGTACATGCCTACCTGCACATGTGCTGCAAGTTCAGCTTTGTGTTTTTGTTAGAGTGCGCATGCAAATTCAACACCTTCTGACCTGTATTCATCCTTTTCGATATTTTCCACCTTATACGTTGCAGCTCATCTGATTGACTGCCATTTCCACCAATCAATAGGCTCACCATACCACTCATTGCCTCTGTTCCTAAACCAGTTACCACATCGCCAGCAGTATTATCGGCCTTCCCTACATGTTTATTTTCATAATGGAATCTATACAGCTCAGGACACGAGTTGCACTGTGTTCAACCATATGATTTCGAACATCGTCTGAGGTGTTACAACCATCTGCCTCCACAAATGCTCCATAATCTGTTCTGGCAATCTGGCTCACATCCCTCTGCAACTGGTTCGAACCCATATCAGTCAACTGTACAGTTTTCCTGGTTCTGGGCTCACAAGCGCGCGGCATGAGCAGCAATCCTGAGATCAATACCCCGGACATCCTGCCCTTTAACTTAGAACCTAACGCCCTGTACTCCCTCCTCATACGTCCTATTGATGACCTTGATACCCACAAGGATCACCATTTGACTTGTTCTGCTCTGGGCCTTGGACCATCTGGACAATAGCAATGATTACGTCACGCTGCGGTTCATTGACAACAGCTCAGCGTTCTGCAGAGTCATTTCCTCAGTTCTCATCAACAAGCTCCAAATTCTGAGCCGTTGCACCTCGCTCTGCAAAATAATGTTTGATTTCCTCATCGTGAAACCACAGTCCGTGCAGATCGGTCATAACATTTCCGATCTGCAGATTGTGTTGAATTAGCAGAGAGGCTGCAGGTCTTATACAGAGAGGGAAAATGGGCAAAGTACTGGCAGATGGAATACAGTGCCTGGAAGTGTATGGTCATGCAAATTACTAGAAGAAATAAAAGTATAGACTATTTTCTGAAAGAAAATCAACAATCTACGGCGTAAAGGGATTTGGAAGTCCTGGTGGAGTCTCTCTAGGTTAATTTACAGTGGGAGTCAGTCGTGAGGAAGGCAAATGCAATTCTCGCATTCATTTCCACATGACAGCACTAGCGCGAATGAGTGAAGATTTGTTTTTGACGTTTTACAAGGCACTGCAGGGGGTTAATGTGTGGCATTATGAGCAACGTTGGTGCCCTTATATAAAATGGATTTGATGAAATTGGAAATCACACGACCAGAAGACATATGCTAAACATTAGGCCATTCAACCCATCAAAACTAATTTGCTATTTCGTTCATGGCTGATCCCGAATCCCACTCAATCCCATACACCTGCATTCTAGCAGTATAATTAGATGCCCTGACCAATCAGATATCTGTTAATTGTTTTTTTTTGGCTGAGCAGTCCGGCTATTCGCTTCTCTCTGGTTACAAATCCCCTCTTTACTTCTATTCTAACATGTTGCCACGCAATTCTGAGTATGCGCCTTCTAGTTCTGGACATTCCCACCACAAGATACATCCTCTCCACATCCACCCTGTCTAGTACTTTCAACCTTCGGTAGTCTCAACAAGATCATCACGCATTCTTCTAAATTCCAGTGAGTACAGGCCCAAAGTTGCTGAATGCTCCTCATAGGTTAACCCCTTCATTTCCAGAATTACACTCGTGCACTTCCTCTGGACACTCTGTGACGACAACATGTCCTTTCTGCGATGTGGGGCCCAAATCTGTTGCCAATGCTCCAAGTGCGGCCTTGTTGTTGCCTTATATACCCTCCCTGTAATCTTTTTATTTTTTATTCACTTCTCCTTGAAGTAAACGCCAACATTGCCAGATTCATACCCCAGATTCAACCAATAAATTAAACTTTTTGAAGTCTCGCACAAGGTAATCTAAGTCCCTCTGCGCCTACTCCACAATAGTATAATATTCTTGCCGACTGTTTTTCCTTTTCCCAAAAGGCATGATCTTACATTTTCCAACACCGTAATCCATACTGCACTTTCTTTCCATTTTTCCAATTTGTCTAATTCCTGTTGCAATAACATTGCTTCCTCAATACTACCTACCGCTTCACCTAACTTTGTATCATCCGCAAATTTTTCAGGAAAGCCATCCAAATCATAATCCAAATAATTGTCAAACAATGTGAAAATAGTGGTTCGAATACTGACAGCTGAGGAACACCACTAGTCACCGGCAGGTAACCATAAAAGGACACTGTTATTCCGTCTCGCTGATTCCTGCCTGGAGCCATTCCTCTATCTATGGGAGTATCCTCCCCGGAACGCCACAGGATTTTGTCTTGTTAAGGAGCTTCTTGTATGACACCATATTAAATTCCTTCTGAATTTCCAAGTAACAGGGAAACCTAAGTTCCAGGGAAAGGTTGGAAAAAATAGGTCTTTATTCTTTCGAGCGTAGAATGTTGAGAGGAGACATGATAAAGGAATTTAAAATAATGAGAGCATAGATCGAGTTGACGTGGATAGGCTTTTTCGATTGAGAATAGGGGAGATTCAAACAAGAGGATATGATTTAACAGTTAGAGGGCAAACGTTTAAGGGTAACACGCGGGGGAATTTCTTTACTCAGAGAGTGGTAGCTGTGTGGAATGTGCTTCCAGTAGAAGTGGTAGAGACAGGTTCGGTATTGTCATTTAAAGTAAAATTGGATAGCTCTATGGAGAGGAAATGAATGGAGGGTTATGGGTTGAGTGCGGACGATTGGGACTAGGTGAGTGTAAGCGTGCTGAAAATGTTATATTGTTATAAGAGAAACGTAAGAGTTAAATAAGCTTCAAGTGTAAGGAGAGGAAGTTGATATGATTTCAAAAGCACAATGAGTGTAAAAGCTCTTTTTCTGAATGTCCGTAGTTATCCAGACAAGGTCAGTGAAGTTATGGCACAAATCAGCACAAATGAGAATGATTCAGTTGCCATTATAGAGACGTGGCTGCAGGGTGGACGGATCGCAAATTAAATATCCAGGTTATATCGGGTAATACAGAGCGATAGGCAGAAGGACAAGGTGGTCGGGTAGCGTTCTTCATTATGGATGAGATCAGGGGGGTTGTGAGAGATAATATGCTGTTTAACCTACAAGGGAACGTGCATCCAAGTTCGGCAATCCCATTCCCCGGGGTATGGAGAGCTCTTACTTTCCATTTGAGACGCAGGCTGCCAGTTATTGCCTTCCACATTCCTTCGTGGTATGACTGTTGTTAAAATACGTGTTGAGCTCTCAGGGCTCAACCGTATGAGTTTCATTTCCTGCCTGGATTTATTTACTCGGGTCTTGGTTATTTCTAATCAGAGTCTGAGTGTATTCCAGACGGGACTATGCAAGTACCTTCACCACCGTCCATATCTCTCTCTTTACAGAAGGGATCACAACGTCAGGAGTTTGAGGAGATGTGGTCTGTCATTGAAAACTCGCGAGTTTCTCCAAATGTCCGGAGGAGAGCATTCTGGTTTGTCGCGTCGCCGCCTGGTGTGGAGGCTGCAACGCACAGGGTCGCCAGAGGGTGCAAAGGTTTCCAGACTCAGCCAACTCCAACACAGGCACAACCCTCCCCTCCAACGAGGACATTTTCACCTGGAGTAATGTGTTCAGTACTGGTCGCCCTGCTGTAGGAACGATGAGCTGGAAAGAGTGCAGAAGGAGATTTACGAGGATGTTACCGGGATTCGTGTGGCTGAGTTGTGGAGACCGGGCTGGAGTGAGGAGTTTATTCTTTGGGGAGCACGGGTGACATTATAGAGGTGTATAAAACCCCGAGGGGCATAGATAGAATGAATGTGTGCTGTCATTTACCCCAAGGTGGGTAATCTGTGAACCAGAGTGCACTGGAGTGATATGAGAGTGGATGGAGAGGAGGGTTGTAAGACAATATACAAGGAGACTTGGAGAACGGCGCAGGAAGGGGAGAAGAGTAGGAAAGTTGGGGAGAAAGAAGGAGATCGATAAGGAAAGACGAACGTCTGAGAGTGTTGCGGGACGGGATGACGAGTGGTGAGAGTCAGGATGAGGGGGCTGAGTCGATGAAGTTGGAATGAAAGGATGGGCTGGATAAGAGAGGGGAAGATTGACCGGGAAGGAAAAGGGTTTGTAATGTGATTCAGTTTGGTCCTAGGGACTGTTGACAGAGATCCTGGATCTTTTCAGGATGATCTGTGAACAAACTTGCACGCTTCTCGCAGATGAAACGGTGTTGACCATTGCAGAGGATCCTCCATCCGTCCGAGTCGCAGTTACCGCAGACGGACGTTCCAGTGTCATCCCTGTACATAAGACTAGAAGCATCTTCCCTATCAAAGAAGGTTAAACAATTTCAACAGGGTCAGAACAGCTCCAGGACGACACCTGAGACCGTCACCAAACTAACCCCACAGCATCGCACTTTCCACGCAGCCCCGTGTCGGTCCGCAAACTAATCCCCATGACCCACTTTATCCCCAAAGACCGCATCACTCCCCAAACTGATGCCACGGCCCCACACTCTCCCCCACAGCCCTGAGTCAGAATCTAATCTACGTTCGTGATCCCCGCACTTCCCACAGCCCCGGTGTGCGTCCAAACTAATCATCCTGAACCGGTCCCAAGTAACGATCCAGTAAGAATCCGAATCTCACCCGTTTTCGCCTTTTCCAATCCAGAATGTTCTGAATGGATGGCCGAGAGATTTGGGAACAACATCCTGCGAAATTAAATTATTTAATTAATGGTAAGTACGTGCCTCTCTTAATGCCGGAACCTTAAAGTGTGATGTATTTTGGTCTTCAGAGAAAAGGAGCTTCACTTTGGCAGAGACAGGGAGTGTGTGATGGGACGGTCTGGAGGGAGATTCACTCAGAGACTGACCCCGCGAGTATGTGATGGGACGGTGTGGAGGGAGATTCACTCTGCGTCTAACCCCGGGAGTGTGTGATGGGAGGGTGTGGAGGAAGATTCACTCTGTGTCTGACCCCGGGAGTGTGTGATGGGAGGGTGTGGAGGAAGATTCACTCTGTGTATGACCCCGGGAGTGTGTGATCGGACGGTGTGGAATGATTCGATCTATGTTCGACCCCGGGAATCACTTACCTCTTCCTCTTTTGAATTTACTTCGAGGAGCCTTGCATCAAAGTTTGAACAATGTTTCCTCGCTGCATCATAAGATTTCTCAAAGGAGGATATGAAATAACACCAATTTCCTTTTACGATCCAGTTCTGAGGACACGTCTGCTCTACAAATGAGGAACAGAAGTCAGTGAATCTCCGTCCATAACTCCCATTGCAGCAACTGGGTTCCGAAAATGTCAACCACACTCCCCAACATCCCATCCAGGATACAGACAGCAGGTGTCGCTGCATTCAAACCATTCCATCATGAACTCCTCCGGCCAGACATGGAGTGAACCTCCCTCCTCACCTCTCGCGGGATCAGACACATAGTGAATCTCAGACTCCCGGGTTCAGGCACAGAGTGAAGCTCCCTCCACGTCGTCCCATTACTCACTCCCAGGGTCAGACACAGAGTGATGCTACTTCCACAAGCCCCATCACACAAGACCCTAACCCTAACCCACACGATTGCACACTCCTTGGGTAAGAGATGGAGTGAAGCTCCCTGCACACTCTCCCAGCACACGGCTTGCGGAGAAACACAGAGTGAATCTTCCTTCATACTACCCCAATACAACCTTCCGTGGTCAGATAGGAAATGAAACACTCTCTGCTTCATCCCGCCGCACACTCCCGTGGTCAACCATAGTATGATGCTCCTTCCACCCGGTGACATCACAGGGGTCATTAAACGAGAGAAGTACCGTCCGATCACAGAGATATCTGACACAGAGCGGAACACCATCCAGGCAACGCGTCACCGTTCCCGTTGTCAGGCAAACACATAACACCCCCTCCCCCCCTCCCGCACCAAGACATTCACTCACCCCTCATCCCGCAGTAGCTACTCATCACACGCAACTGGGTCGAACACAGAGTCCCATCAAACACACAAAGTGTGAGACACAGCTTTAAGTTCCCTGCACACCGTCCGATCACACACTCCCGGAGTGAGTCACATAGTGTTCTCCCTCTACAAAGTCACGTCACGCACTGCCTGGATCAGACATAGAGTGAATCTCTTTCGCCATGGCCTCATCACACATTCCAGCGTTCTGACGTGCAGTGAAATTTCCTGCACGCCGTCCAGTTGCACTCCTCCGGGGTCAGTTTCTCCGTGTTACTGCATAGAACCATAAAACCATAGAATACAACAGCACAGTACAGGCCCTTCAGCCCCCCATGTTGTGCTGACCCATATAATACTTAAAATGTACTTAACCAAAACTACCCCATAACCCTCCATTTTTCTTTCATCCATGTGCCTGTCCAAGAGGTTGTTAAGTACCGCTAATGTTTTAGCCTCCACCACCATACCTGGCAAATCATTGCAGGCGATCACAATCCTTTGGGTAAAAAAGGTACCGCTGATGTCTCCCCTAAACTTCCCTCCCTTAATTTTGTACCTGTGCCCTGTTTTTTCTATTGGTGCCCTGGGGAACAGGTACTGACTAACCAGCCTATCTATGCCTCTTGTAATTTTGTAGTCCTCTATCAACTCTGCTCTCATTCTTCTACGCTCCAAAGAGAAAAGTCCCAGCTCTACTAACCTTGCTTCAAATGAATTGTTTTCCAATCAGGCAACATCCTGGTAAATCTCCTCTGCACCCTGTCCATAGCTTCCACATCCTTCCTATAATGAGTTGAACAGAATTGAACACAATACTCTAAGTGCGGTCTCACCATAGATTTGGTGAGCTGTAACATGACCTTTCCACTCTTGAACTCATTCCCCCTGTTAATGAAGCCTAGAATCCCATAGGCCTTCTTAATTACCTTATCAACCTGAGCAGCGACCTTGAGGGATGTATGGATTTGAGGCCCAAGGTCCCTTTGTTCATCCACACTCTTAAGTAACTCACCATTAATCCTGTGCTCAGTCTTCTGGTTTGTCCTTCCAAAAAACATCACCTCACACTTGTCCAGATTGAACTCCATCAGTCATTTTTATACCCAACTCTGCAGTCTGTCTATATCCTCTTGTAACCTTCTACAACATACAGCTCCATCCACAGCTCCTCCAATCTTCTTCATCCGCAAACTTACTCACCCATCTTTCCACCTCAACATCCAGGTCATTTATAAAAATCACAAACAGCAGGGGTCCCAGGACAGATCCCTGCGGCACTCCACTAGTCCAGACCTCCAGGCAGAATACTTTCCTTTCACAACTAAACTCTGCTTTCATCATCTAAGCCATTTTGTTACCCAATCTCCTTCCACACCGTCTCATCACACACTCCCGGCATCAGTCACTGATTGAAGCCCCTTCTGCAACGGCCCATAACTCACTCCCGGATTCAGAGACAGAGCGAAGCCTCCGCTGCACCATCTCGTCACACACTTCCGGATTCAGAGTGAAACTTTCTTTCCACGGTGAAATAACACATTTTGGAGTCAGGCATGTGGTGAATCCCTCTGGGCAGTGCCCCATCACACATTCCCGGTGTCAGACACAGAGTGAAGCTGGATCCATACTGTCCCATCAGAAATTCCAAGATTTAGACATACAGTGAAGCTCTAATGTTACGTCTAACAATTCCGTGGTCAGACACAGAGTGAATCCACCTCTACAACGTCCAATCACACTCTCCCGGATTCAGTGATAGAGAGAAACTTCCTCCACGCCGCCCCATCACACACTCACTGGGTCAAACACAGAGTGAATCACCCTTCATGACATCTCTTCACACTCTCCCAATTTCAAGCACAGAGTGACGCTTCCTCTCTCCATGCCTGCTCTTTGATGAGGAGCGGGTGAAACAGGGGGATGATGCCTCACCTCTTCTGCTGGTTAACAATTTACAGATTTGAGCCTTGGTTTCCTTGATAGATCTGTATTTCGTTTCCATCTCAGTGAACTGGTGACGGAGATCGCTGAGCATTCGTTTAAGATCGGACAGATTAGAGTTTCGGTGGCATGTTTCGTTTGACTTACGAATCTGTGACTCTGAGAGAGACGGTGAAAGATGTTCAGCGTTTACAGTGACACGTGATTCAGCGTCACGCTACGGAACGGGTTACAGGGAGTGTTGTGTCAGTGTTACGGTGAAGCGTGTCACAGTGACGGATGAACTGGTGTCACAGTGAGAGGCGTTTCTGTGCCCCGGCGAGAGGTGTACCGTGACACAATGAAGTGTATCTCAACGTCACGGCGAGAGAAGTGTCAGAGTGAGGGGTCTGGTCATGTCACGGTGGGTGGAGTATCTGTGTTATGTGTGGGTGTTGGTGTCATTGAGAAGAGTGCGTCTGTGTCACCGGGAGAGGCAAGTCATGGCCACGGTGTGTGTGAGATTGACACACTGAGGTATGTGTCGGTGTGATGGAGAGGACTACGTTGGTGTCATTGTGAATTTATCTGTCGGTATTATGGTAAGGGGTTTGCCTATGTCAGGGTGAGGTGTGGGTAATTGCCTCAAAGTTGAGTTTAACTCATGGACTGGTAGTCGATATTGACGTCGGTTCCTGTTAATCTCCGGATTTTCTACCCAAAGTATTTGGTAGTTTCGGTCAGAGGTGATCTGAGATGGTGAAGTATGCTTGGCGTTTATAGTGTGTCAGCGTCAAGCAAGTGAGCGGGTCACGGAGAGTGATGTATCAGTGTCACGGTGAAGGGTGCGGTGGTACAGTGACGGGCGTCGGCGCCACCGTGAGGTACGTGTCTGGGACACTCTGCGGGTTATATCAGGGTACCAGCGAGGTTTTTGTTGGTGGCACGGTGAGGGCTGCGTCAGTATCGCGGTGATGGTTGATTCCCTGTCACACCGAGTCGCTTTTTCAGTGGGAGACGTGTAGTTGTCACTGTGATAAGCGTTTCTGGGTCCATGTAAGAGCTGTACCGGGTGACATCGCGGTGTATCTCTATGTCACGGTGAGAGATATGTCGGGGTCCAGTGCAAGGTTTGACGGTGTCATAGTGTCCGGGTGTATTGGTGTGACAGTGGACAAATGTCGATGTCACGGTGAGGGGCGTGTCTGTGACACGGGGAATGACCTGTAGTGGTCATAGTGGATGTGTCATTGTCACAATAAGTGCAGTGTTATTGTCACGTTGCGGACTGAGTGGGTGAAGCTCTGAGGGCTTGTAGGTGTCACGGTGAGGCATGAATCTTTGTGACGGTGAGGGATATATCGGTGTTTCAGTGGAGTGGTAGTTACTGTCATGATAAGAGATGAGTCGGCTGCAAAGTGAGGGACGTGTCCACTTCACGGTACGGAGCATTTCAGTGCTACAGTGAAACGTTATTACATTAGATTGTGTTGGTATCAGGTTGAGGGATATGTCGGTAACAGGTTTAGGGATGTCTCGGTGGGGGTTGTGTCGCTGTCAGGGTGAGGTGTGAGTCGTGGTCATGCTGAGAGACCCGTCAGTAGCACAGTGAGGGTTGTGTTGATATCACCGTAAAAGGTGTTTTGGTGTAATGTTGGGATATGTTGCTGTTAAAGTGGCCATTTTTATTCTCTGCGGTGTGGTCCTTCCGGCTGGTGTTAAACTCACCATGAATCCTTCAGCAGATACCCGTGATAATGAGGGTTGCTGTTAAAACGCAGATTGGCCATATGCTTGAGTCTGATCGGTCTCTGGGTCTTTCACTGCCCATACCGTCTGTGGAAAAATCGTTTGTTGTCTTTGTCAATACATGTTCATTTTCCCTGACCTACCCCACTCACTCTGTCTGTATGAACAAAACCTTGCCCTCACCGCTCCTTAAATACTCGCTCTCCCCTTCCACTCAGTGGTAAAAGAAATTTCTCCCTAGGGAGTAATGAACCGATTGCCTGGTCTATCTCTGTCTGTCGTCATGATATAGACCTGTATGAACTCTCCCTCAGTCTGAGATTCATATGAAATAATATATGAAATGCATACATTTTGCCTGAATTTATTTTACTGATATCCTACATGTGCTTGTTGTTGTTCGATCTTTTACAAGTTATCTCTGCTTTTTGGCGAGCGTGACCTTTGGTATTGTGTTTGGCATCTGGGTCCTGTAGTAACGCAGACTCGTTTGATTGTGTTGATGGTGTTCATGCATGGTTGGATTGCAATGCAACACACATTGAATTGAAACTGTCTCTTCTGTGCCGGTCGTTGTTTCTTTGGAAGAGAACCGAATTAGGCAAATATCCGAAACCCCTTTCACTAAAGTTCGCCTCATCTTCTGCACACTACTTCTCGTCTGAGAATGTGTGGAATGGTGGCTGAGTGGAAATTGGTGGCGCAGCCAGAGGGGATGAACATTGTCTGAGAGCGGGGGAAAGAGGAAACAATGGGTGTGCGGACAGAATGTGTAAGAGGAATGGCGGGAGCGGGCTGGTGTGATAGAGGGGAGACGTGTGTTTGGATAGTGAGAGAGAGAATGGAGAGTGGGAGTAATAGGGAGATGAAGGAAATAGTGGGAAAACAGGGTTTGAGAGATGGAGGGAGGCAAGAGGCAGTAAGGTGAAATTCCAGATAGAAGGGGAGAAGCAGAAGAGAAGGTGTTAGAGAATGTGGGGAGACGGAGATAGGGACGAGAGAGGAAAGAGAGAGAGGGTTAGTGAGGGGGAGGTAGCTGGAGAAAGAGGAAGCGGGTGGTAAGAGGGAGGGGAGAGGGAATAAGGAATGAGGTAAGAAAGAATGGTGTGAGGTTAATATTTTGCACAACTCCCCTCCCACTGTTCTCTATCCACATCAGTTCTCCCTCGGTGTTTCCAACTCTGCCCATCCCCACAGCTCTCCTTTCTCAATGCCACCTCCAGAACACCCTTCCCACAGTAAGATCTGCACAAAGCCCAGCCTATGACATTTCCCTTTACTGTCACGTCCAACAACACTCTCCCTTCATCCTATTCAATATTTCCTTCCCTATGCCGCACCTCCACAACGCTACCTTCACTCCCTGCTTGCAGTCTCCTCACAAACCCTCTAAAAGAGCTCCCTCCTCACCGCCTCTCCCATCCGTTCAACTGGGGACAGAACAATGAGATTCAGTGAGGATCCCTCCACCCGTCCGATCACACACACCCGGGATCAAACACAGAATGGAGCTCTCCCCCCTCCCAGAAGGCCTTGGCAGGTAGGATTCAGGAAAACCTGAAGGCATTCTACAAGTCTGAGAACAGCAAGGAGATACGACGTGAAAGAAAAGGTCCTATCAATTCTGTCAGTGGGAAACTCTGTATGGAACCGGAGGAAATATCGAAGGTACTTAACAAATACTTTGATTTAGTATTCACTATGGAAAGGATCTTGCTGATGGTAGTGATGACTTACAGCTGACTTAAAAGCTTGAGCATGTAGATATTAAGAAAGCGGATGTACTGGAGCTTTTGGAAAGCATCAAGTTACATAAATCGCTGGGACTGGATGACATGTACCCCAGGCTACTGTGGGAGGCGAGGGAGGAGACAACTGAGCCGCTGCTGATTATCATTGTATGATAAATGGGGACGGGAGAGGATCCGGAGGATTGGTTGGTCGCGGATGCTGTTCCTTTATTCAAGAAAGGGAGTAGAGATAGCCCTGGAAATTACGCACAATTACGTCGTAGCCCAGTGGTTAGTAAGTTGATGGAAAGGATCCCGATACGGGGGTATTGATCACCATTTGGCGAGGTATAATATGATAAGGAGTCGTCAGCTCGGCTTTGTCAAGGGCAGGTCGTGCCTTACGAGCCTGAATATTATTTTTTACGTTGCAACTAAACAGATTGATGAAGGAAGAGCAGTAGATGTAGTGTATATGGATTTCAGCAAGACATATGATAAGGTACCGCATACAAGACTTATTGAGAATGTAATGACGCAGGGGATCCTAGGGGACATTGCTTTGTGGATCGAGAACTGGCTTGCCCACAGAAATTCCTAATTTCAATAAATGACCTAGATGAGGAAGTGGAGGAATGGGTTAGGAAGTTTGCTGATGACACAAAGTTTTGAGGTTTTGTGGATAGTGTGGAGGGTTGTCAGAGTTTACAGTGGGACACTGTTAGGATACAAAACTGGGATGAGAAGTGACAGATGGAGTTCAACCCAGATAAGCATGAAGTGGTTCATTTTGGTAGGTCAAATAAGATAGCAGCATATACTATTAATGGTAAGACTCTTGGCAGCGTAGAAGATCAGAGGGATCTTGGGGTCCGAGTCCATAGGACGCTCAAAGCAACGGCGCACTTTGACTCTGTGGTGAAGATGGCTTTCATCAATCCTGTAATTGAATTCAGGAGCAGAGAGGTAATGTTGCAGCTCAATAGGACGATGGTAAGACCTCACTTGGAGTACTGTGTTCAGCTCTGGTCGCCTTACTATAGGAAGGATGGGGAAGCCTTGTAAACGGTGCAGTGGAGATTAACAAGGATTTTGCCTGGACTGGGGAACATGCCTTATGCCAATAGGTCGAGTGAACGGCCTTTTTTTTCCCTGCAGCGAAGGAAAATGAGTTAAAGCTGATACAGGTGTAAAATATGATGAGAGGCATTGATTGTGTGGCTAGTACGAGGCTTTCTCACAGGGCTGAAATGGTTACCAGAAAATGACACAGTTTTAAGGTGCTGGGGAGCACGTAGGGAGGAGATGTCAGGGTTTTTTTTACTCACAGAGCAGTGAGGTCGTGGAGTAGGCTGCCGGAACGGTGGTGATGAGGAATACGATAGGGACTTTTAAGAGGCTTTTAGACAGATATATATGGATCGTAGTATAATGGACGGCTATAGGTAAGCCTAGTCATTTCGAAGTTAGGAACATGTCGGCATAACCTTGTGGGCCAAAGGGCCTGTATTGTTCTGTAGGTTTTCTGTGTTTCTATGTTTACCAGATGGTATTCCGTCTATGGAACGAGCTGCCAGAGAAAGTGGTCTATTCAGGTGCATTAGAAAGTTGGAGATTTGGGTGCATAACTTGTGAAACTCTGCAGAATGACGTCGTTATTGCAACCACTTACATGTCTGTGCAGTGATTGGCTGCTCGGTGGGACACGAGGCTGAGGAATGATTCTCAGACTTAGCGATGAGATGTTCGTCTTCCGGAAAGATCAGTTCTGCCTAGGTGGAGTTCAGACCGTCTGGGAGGGAGAGAGACAGAAAATGAGAGAGAGAGAGAGAGAGAGAGAGAGAGAGAGAGAGAGAGAGAGAGAGAGAGAAGAGAGAGAGAGAGAGAGAGAGAGAGAGAGAGAGAGAGAGAGAGAGAGGGAGACAGAGAGAGACAGAGAGAGAAAGAGAGAGAGAGAGAGAGAGAGAGAGAGAGAGAGAGAGAGAGAGAGAGAGAGAGAGAGAGAGAGAGAGAGATGTAAGGAATGAGAGCGGGAACGGAGAGCGGGGAGGGGAAGGCATCAAGTCTGAGAGGAAAGAGAGGCGGAGGAGAGAGAACGAAAGGCAGGGAAAGGTAACGAGGGGAAGAGAGTGGCGTGAGCAGGGGAGACAGAGCAATAGAGAGAGCGAGAAGGAAGGAAGGAAATGGATGGGCGGACGATGATGGCAATGGGTAGGGAAATCGGAGAAGATAGGGATTTGAGAACGGAGAAAGACAGTGGAGAGAGTGGTTATGTGAAGAAGAAACGAGAGGGATTTGAGAGAAAACACGTTGGGAGAGGGAGAAGAGAGGACAAGGTGGAGAGGTCAAAAGACGAGAAAGAGAGAGAGAGAGTAAGAAGAGAAAAAGAAAAGGGTAAGAGAGACGGGAGAGATGGTGTGGGAGGAAGCGGGTGTGGAGTGGGGAATGAGTGGAAAACTGGGGGTAGCGAGAGGGGATAAACACGGAGAAAGATTGAAAGATATAGCAGGGAGAGAGAGGCTGAGAGGAAGCGAACAGTGTGCGGGCAGAAAGGGAAAGAGGGTGCCGGAAGAGTAAGAACGGGAGAGGGCGGGATGATAGAGGGGAGAGGGTTAGAGCGTAGGGGTAGTCAGAGAGTGAGACAGAATGAAGGGGAGAGTGGGCAGAAAGTGAGAGGAGGGTAAAAGTGGGGAGAGAAGTTTTTTGCGAGTTGGAGAGAGGCAAGAGGGCTTAAGGTGAAAGTCGAGAGAGAATCGGAAGAGGGGGGAGAGGTGTGAGAAAAAACTGGAGAGAGAGGATGAAAGAGAACGAAGGGTGAGAACGGAGGAAAGAGCGAGAGGGGAGGGGGTAAGAGGGCGGAGAAGCAGAGAGGGAATAGAGAATGGGGTAAGAAAGAGGAGAGTGAGGTTATTTTTTTTTTACTGCGCCCCCCCCCCCACTCTCCTCCATCCTCAGCAGTCCTCCCTCGGTGTATGCTACTCTCTGCCCATTCCCACAGCTCTCCTTTCTCAATACCCTCTGACTAACGCAGCTCCCACAGTACAGCCTCCAGGCATCCCTGCCTATGTCATTATCTCTTCACTGACACCTCCCACAGCACTCACTCGCTCACTCGTCTTCGGCTTCCATAGGATTCCTCCACGCCCCTTCCCCGAGTTTAGGCTCCTCGGAAACCCTCCAACAGAGCTCCATCCTCACCGCCTCTCCCATCCTTTTAGCTGCGGACAGAGCAGTGAGAGTCAGTCAGGTTCACTCCACCCGTCCGATCACACACACCCGGATCAAACACAGAATGGAGCTTCTCCCCCCTGTTTTTCTGCCCAACTCACCGTTGCAAGAAGACTGTGGGCCCGTTTTTGCGAACCTCACATTCGAGTACTGCTTGCCATCGTCCATCCTGTTCTGGGTCTCTGAGCTCACGAAAGGGAACAACCCTTTGTCAGAGGAAGCCCGAGTTGAGAAGGCGGTCAGACCGACAGCAGCAAACACCACGTGAACAGCTGATAAAGAGAGAAACCGAGAGCAGGGGGAGGAAGGGCAGGCTGTCAGAGAGATTGAGGATGTGGGACAGCGTGGTTCAGAGATATTAGAATGGAGGGGGGGAGAGTGTTGAGAGTGGGGAGACAGGGGGAGGGGAGATTGGGGACCGAATGGCGATCAACGGGGAGAGAGAAGGGGGCGGCAGTATACTGAGGGTAGATGAGCTGAGAGAATGGTGACTGGGGGGCGATAGATGGGAATGAAGGGAAAGTAAGCGTGAAGAAGATGGTAAACGGGAGGAGGACGGAGAGAGATACAGAAATAGAGAAGGTGAGGAGACGGGGAGTGTTTGGAAGACCGAGGGTGAGAAGATGGCGGTGAACTGGAGAACGAGAGGAGAAGGAAAAGCTGAATGTAAGGAGCGGGGAGGAGCAGACAGAGGGGGCAAAAGGAGCACTATAGAAAGGGCAGAGAGACGCGCGAGGAGGTTTGAATGAGAGGAATGTAGACAACGGGTATTGAGAGGAAGAAAATAGGGGAGGTAAAATAAAAGGAATGGAAAGAAGGGAGGCTATATTGGGGTCAGGAGGGAAAATGTATGACATACGGTATGTCACATACGGTAATGTATCCATCGTAGGTTCCTGGTTTGCTGGTCGGACGCCTTCAGTCCGTCTGTCAGCGAGATGCCTCGGCCGCAGGACAAACCCCACCGTGATGACTGAGTCCTCTCCCTCCGAGTGAGGAAATAATCTCACCTCAAAATTAAATCCTTCCACAGTGTTACAGGGTCTCCTTGCCTTCCTCACTCAGCGGCGCGCTCTATCTTTCCTGCCTCATAAACTCTCTCTCTCTCTCACTCCCACTTCAATCACTCTCTCGTTACACATCTTCTCCTCTCCCCATTCCCTCTCAGTATTTCACTTTCTCCCCTTCCCCATTATCTTATTTCACTCTTTCCACAATCTCCCACATTCTCTCCGGTCCACCACCAACACTACTGTTGCCCTGACCAGGAGATAATATCACCCACCCACTGATTGCGACCCGACCACGGGACTCCCTGTATATTCCCCGTCCCTTACACCTGTCGGGGGTGGGGTTTGGGGATGAGGTGCCATTTGACTTGGGGTGCCCAGCCCTCTCTCACTTTTACTCTCCCCATCCCGTACATCTCTTCCATTGCCCCATTACGCTACCTCCAACTACTTCGGCCCAACTCCCTCCCTCCCTTCACCCCTGCTCTGATCCACACTCTCTCACTTCCTGTTCTCTGCCACCACTCGTTCCCTCATTCCATCGCCCCTCATTCTTTTCCTTCCCTCTCCCGATTTACTCAGGTAGCCTCTATTGCTTCATTTGGGCAGAAAATTCCACAGGTTTACCACTCTCTGGGAAAAGTACTTACTTCTCATCTCCATCAGAAATCAACCGGACCGAAACTGGAGGCTGCGTCACTCTGTTCTAGTCTCACCTCACAGCGGAATCAATTTTCCTGCCTCTATCTTATTTATTCCTTTCCTAATATTTCCACTCATTCTTATGATTTCCTGTGAGTAGATCCCCAGGCGACTCAGACTCTCCACAGAGTCTCTCCCGCTCATTTTTGGAATGAACCTCCCTCAAGTCAGGAGACCAGAAGTGCGCACAGTACTCCAGGTGCGGCTTCACAGAACCCTGTACAGTTGTATGATACCTCCCCGCTCTTTAGATCCGTCCCTCTCGCAATATAGGCCGACATTTCAATTGCCTTCCTGACAGCTTGCTGCTCCTGCAAACCAACCCTTTGTGATTTATGCACAGGAACTTGTAAGTCACTCTGCACAGCAGCATGCTGCAATCGTTTACCAACTAAATAATAATTTGTTCAATTATATTTTCAAATTGGATGGCATCCCATTTCCCAACATTGTTCTCCACTTGCCAGTCCATCAGCCACTCAGCCTATCTACATCTTACAGCAGACTCTCCGTATCTTCCCCACAGTCTGCCTTTCGACACAATTTAGTATCATCAGCAAACTAAGATACACTGCACTCGATCCCCTTCTCCAGATCATTAATGTTTACCCTGAATAATCGCGGTCGCAGCACCGACACCTCCTTCGCGCCATCATCACTGATCGCTAAACCGTGCGATTGAGTTTTGTAGCGGAGAGATAATGTTGCAGCTATATTGGACCCCATTTGGAATACTGTGCTCAATTCTGGTCGCCTCACTGCAGGAAGGACGTGGACAGCATAGAAAGTTTGCAGATAACATTTACAAGGATGTCGACTGTACTGGGGTGCATGCCTTATGCCTTTCGCATACCTTGCGAAGGACCTGCATTGTGATCTGGAGTTTCTGTGTTTCTCTGTTTCTGCAGTGTGAGTTCGAATATAAAACCTTCAGTACGCCATTCGTCCTCTTCGATTTTGTCTACCTTTTAATTTGCAGCTCATCATACTGACTGCAAATTTGCCCTGTTAATAGCCTCTCCTCACCTCACATTGCCTCTGTTTGTCAGCCTGTTACCTCATCTTCACCAAAATTATTCTCTTTTCCTACGATCCTTAATTTATTCACATATATGCAGCCGAGCACACCATTCAGAAAATGTTTATCCTGTCGATTGCAAACTGTGTCTGAGTTCTTAGCACCAGAACCCCGCGGAAGCCTCCCAAATCAGGACTCTTGTATTTCCTGGGTGTCAGCAACTCAGTGAATTGAGTCAGCGCCCAAAAAAATTGCCAGCTACACTTTGTCTCTCCACAATACTTCTCACAGGGAATAATCTCACTTGCTGTCCACTGGGACTTGGACCGTCTGGACAATAGCAACACCATGTCAGGGGACGTATTATTGACAACAGCTCAGCGTTCAGCACAATCAGATCCTCATTTCTAATCAGCAAGCTCCAGATCCTGAGTTAGTAAATCCCCCTCTGCAACAGAATGTTTGACTTCCTCACCGGGAAACCACAGTCAGTTTAGATCGGCCGTAACATTTCCCATTTCCCATTTCCCATTTGAAGACAGATTAGGGAATTGGGCAAAGCAGTGGCAGATGGAGTACAGTGTGGGGAAGTATAGAGACATGAAGCGAGGACTAATTTTGGGTTGAATGAGCAGGATTGTGACACTTAGATAAGAAAGAATGTGTTGACTTTGGACTGGGTTCTATGGGAAAGATCGACAATGATTCTGTGATTGAAACGCTTATCACACAAGGAGCGTCTCAGCTCTTTTGCTCTACCGCCTCTATTGTCATCTGTCATTTCCTGAGTTCTAATTAGGAAGCTTCAAATCCCGGTGCTGGGCATCCCCCTCTGCTCCAGAATGTTTGACTTCCTCATCGGGAAACCACAGCCAGTGCGGATCGCTCATAACATTTCCCATCTACAGGGAGTGTTGAAAACAGATTAGGGAAATGGACAAAGCAGTGGCAAATGGAGCAGTGTGGGGATGTGTATGGTTACGTACTTTAGTAGAAGAAATTAAAGGTATAAACGATTTTGCGAAATGAGGAGTAAAATCAAGTACCTCGGGCGAAAGGTGTTTGTGGATCCGGTTGCACGATTTCCTGAAGGTTAACTTACAGATGGAGTTGGCGGAGAGGAAGGCAAAACGAATGTCTGCATTCACTTCCAGAATACAAATACAAGGATTTAATTTTAAGGTTTAAAAAGACACTGATGAGGCTTATTCTGGGATATGTTCTGAGTAGATATGTGCCCATTATATAGAAAGGATGCGCTGACTTTGGACTGGGTTCCATGGGGATAACGAGAATAATTCTGGGATTGAAGCGCTTATGACAGGAGCAGCATTTGTTCCGGGTCTGTCCTCAATGGAATTTAGAAGAATAAAGGGTGACGTTATTGAAACCTATCGAATGTTGAAGAGGCTCGACAGTGCAGTTATGCAGACAAAAAATATTCTAAGGTAGAGTGGGGGCATACTAAAACTAGCGAACACAAACTCAAAATAGATATTTGACAATTTACAATGGAGTTTAGGAGGAAATTTATTTGCCCGTGTAGGGGTAACTGTGAAATGCTCGTTTCCTCAGGGCCGTGGAGGAGAAGTTCAGTCGGAGGGTGATAGATTCCATACTAGTCTGAGAATGAAGGGATACTGAGCGAAGTCGGGAGTTTGGGATTATAAAGGAACTGAACCTCTTCGTTTCGTAACCGTCCCAATGGACTCAATCTCTCCTCATGGTATAAACCACTCATTTCTGGAACAAACGTGCTGTATCTCTTCAGCACCGCCTCAAAAGCCTGTATATCCTTCCTCAGGTAATGAGACCACGACTGCTTGCAGTCCTCCAGGTGTGGCCCCACCAGTACCCTGTACAGTTACAGCATAACTACACTGCTCTTAGATTCATTCCCTCTAACAATGAAGGCCAACATTTCAATTGCCTTCCTGACAACCTGTTGGACCTACAACACAAACATTTTCTGATTCATGCACAAGAATCTGTAAGTCTATCCACGCAGCAGCCTGCTGTAGTTTATATTTCATCAATTAAATAGTAATTAGCTCTTCCTTTTTTCCTTCCGCCTCACATTTACAAATATTGCCCTCCACCTGCCAGAACCCCGCCCATTCAACCTGTCAATATCTCTCAGCAGACTCTCCGTGTCTCTACACAATTTGCATTCCACACCATTTAGTATCATCAGCAAACTTAGATACACTACCCTCGATCCCATCTTCCAGATCGTTCATGTGTACCGTGAACATTCGTGGCCCCAGCACCGACACCTGTGGCACGTCCACCAACGTTGATTGCCAAAACGTGGAACTGAGTTTAGGAGCCGAGAGGTAATGTTGCAGCTGTATTGGACACTGGTCAGGCCCAACTTTGAGTACTGTGCTCAGTTCTGAACCGGGAGGGTGTGAGGGGACGGTCTGCAGGGAACTTCACTGTGTGTTTGACCCCAGGATTGTGTGAAGGGACAGAGTGATGGGATCTTCACCCTTGACCTAACCCCGGAAAAGTGTGCTGGGGCGATGTGGCGGGAGTTTCACACGTTTTCTGTCCCAGGTCGTGTTTGTTTGACCGTCCAGGGGTTAGTGCTCTCTCTCTCTGTCTCCAGTCCACTCTCCCTTTCTCCCTCCACTCTCTACTCTATTATTCTACCGCCTCTAATTCACAAACTCTCTCCGTAACCATACACTTTCTCACAGTAATCCGTGGCCATTGCTTTGTCCATTTCCCTAATCTGTCTTCAGCACCCCCTGTAGACGGGAAATGTTATGAGCGAACAACACTGACTGTGGTTTTCTGGTGAGGAAGTCAAACATTCTGTAGCAGAGGGAGATTCCCAGAACCAGGACCTGAAGCTTGCTGATTAGAACTCAGGATATGACTGGCCTTGGAAGCGGTGCTGAAGAGGTAGACCAGTTTTGTTCCAGAAATGACGGGTTTAGACCATGAGGAGAGATTAAGTCCACTGGGACTGTACTCACTGCAACTCAGAAGAATGAGAGGAGGTTTTATAGTAACAGATAAAATTACGAAACGGAGAGATTCATTTCATCCTGAGTCCCAATCTCCCGCCTTCACTCCGTATCACTTCATTCTCAAACTAGTCAGGAATCTAATACTCTCCGAATGAAAGATATCCAGTAACTTCTCCTCCACGGCCACCACGAATTTTTCACATTTACCCCTACACGGGCAAAAAAAAAATCCTCCTAATCGCCATTGTAAATGGTCATATCTCTATTCTGAGTTTGTTTTCGCTGGTCTTAGTATGCCCCCACACCACCGTAGGAAGCTGCAGCTGCTCAGCTACTCTGTCGAGGATCTTCAGCATTCGATCGGTTTCAATGACGTCACCCTTTATTCTTCTGAAATCCATTGAGGACAGACCCAGATCAAACGGAGCGTCTGATAAGCATTTCAATCCATGAATCATTGTCGTTCATCCCCATGGAACCCAGTCCAAAGTCAGCACATCCTTTCTTATCTAAGTGTCACAAACCGGCTCATTCCAACCAAAGTTAGTCCTCATCAGTGCCTTTTAAAGCCTTAATATTAAATCCGTTTTCATAGTCTCGACCTGTGGAATTGAATGCTAAAATTCGTTCTGCCTTCCTCATCAACAAGTCCAGTAAGTTAACAATCAGTGAATTCTGCACGAGGATCCCCAAATCACTTTGCGCCGCAGCTATATGATTTTTCTCCCCATTCAGAAAATCACCTCTGCTTCTACTTTTTTTAGCAAAGTAAATGTCTCTATACTTTCCCACACTGTAGTCCATCTACCACTGGTTTGCTCATTTCCCTAATCTGTCTTCAACACCACCTGTAAATGGGAAATGTTAGATCGATCCACACTGACTGTGGTTTCCCGATGAGGAAGTCAAACATTCTGTTGCAGAGGGGTATATACTAGCTCAGAATCTGGAGCTTGTTGATTAGAAATGAGGAAATGATTGTGCTGAACGCTGAGCTGTTGTCAATAAACCGTCCCCTGACAAGATATTGCTATTGTCCATACGGTCGAAGTCGCAGTGGAGAAAGTGAGATTGCTCCCTCTGAGACCTATTTTGGAGAGACAGAGTGTATCGGGCCAATTTGTTGGTCCCAGTATCAATTCACCGAGATACTCACACCCAGGAATGCAAGAGACCTGATTCGGGAGGCTTCCGCGGGATCATGCTGCTGTGAACTCAGACACAGTTTGCAATCGATAGGTTAAACTTTTTACTGAGTGGTGTCCTCGGCTGCATACACGTCCATAAATTAAGGATTGTAGGAAAAGAGTATAATTGTGGTGAAGATGAGGTGACTGGCTTAAAAACAGAGGCAATGTGTAGTGAGGAGAGGAAATTGACCGGGCAAACTTGCAGTCAGTATGATGAGCTGCAAATTAAAAGGTCGACAAAATCGAAGAGGATGAATGGCGTACTGAACGTTTTATATTCGAACTCACACTGCAGAAACAGAGAAACATAGAAAACCCAGATCACAATACAGACACTTCGGCATGTATTCGGCATCATAAGGTATGGTCCCCAGTCCAGGAAACATCCTTGTAAATGTCCTCTGCAAACTTTCTATGGTGTCTACGTCCTTCCTGCAGTGAGGCGACCAGAACTGAGCATAGTATTCTAAGTGGGGTCCAATGCAGCTGCAACATTATCTCTCCGTTATAAAACTCAATCGCACGGTTTGGCAATCAGTGTGTGTGGCGTGAAGGAGGTGTCGGTGCTGCGACCGCGATTGTTCACGGTAAACATTAATGATCTGGAATAGGGGATCGAGTGTAGTGTAACTAAGTTTGCTGATGATACTAAATTGTGTGGATAAAGCAAATTGTATGGAAGATACGGAGAGTCTGCTGTAAGATATTGATAGGCTGAGTGGGCGGGGGTCTGGCAGATATTGTACAATGTTTTGTAAATGGGATGTCATCTACTTTAGAAGTAAAATGGAAGAACAAATTATTATTCAGTTGGTAAAAGATTGCAGCATGACTGTGCAGAGGGACGTACAAGTTCCTGGGCATGAATCACAAAGGGTTGGTTTGCGTTTGCAGCAAGCTGTCAGGAAGAAAATTGAAATGTCTGCCTTTATTGCGAGAGGGACTGAACTAAAGAACGGCGAGGTTATGATACAACTGTACAGGGTTCTGGTGAAGCCGCACCTGGAGTACTGTGCGCACTTCTGGTCTCCGAACTTGAGGGATGATTTACTGGATTTGGAGGCGGTGGAGATGAGGCTCACCAGGTTCACTCAAAAAATGAGGGTGTGACACTATGGGGAGAGATTGAGTCGCCTGGGGATCTATTCACTGGAATTCATCAGATTGAGTGGAAATAATAGGAAAGGAATAAATAAGATAGAGGCAGGAAAATTGATTCCGCTGTGAGGTGAGACCAGAACAGAGTGACGCAGCCTCCAGTTTCGGGCCGGTTGATTTCGGAGGGAGAAGAGCAGTAAGTGCTTTTCCCAGAGAGTGGTAAACCTGTGGAATCTTCTGCCCAAATGAAGCAATAGAGGTTACCTCAGTAAATCGGGAGAGGGAAGGAAAAGAAAGAGGGGCGATGGAATGAGGGAACGTGTGGTGGGAGAGAAGGGGGAGTGAGAGACTTTGGGTGGGAGCAGGGGTGAAGGGAGGGAGGGAGTTGGGCCGAAGTATTTGGAGGTAGCGTAATGGGTCAATGGAAGAGATGAACGGGAAGAAGAGAGTAAAAGTGAGAGGCGGCTGTGCATCCCAGTTCAAATGGCACCTCATCCCCAAACCCCACCCCGACAGGTGTAAGTGATGGGGTATATGCAGGGAGCTCCGTGGTCGGGTTGCAATCGGTGGGTGGGTGTGGATATCTCCAGTTCAGGGTAACAGGGGTGTTGGTGGAGCGGAGAGAGAGTGTGCGGAGATTGTGGACAGAGTGAAATAAGATAATGGGGAAGGGGCAAGACAGAAATCCTGAGAGGGAATGTAGAGAGGAGAAGATTTGGGAGAAGAGAGAGAGAGAGAGAGAGAGAGAGAGAGAGAGAGAGAGAGAGAGAGAGAGAGAGAGAGAGAGAGAGAGAGAGAGACTGTGAGAGAGAGAATGACATGAGGCAGGAAAGAGAGAGCGCGCCACTGAGCGAGGAAGGAAAGGAGACCCTCTAACACTGTGGAAGGATTTAATTTTGCGGAGAGATGATTTCCTCACTAGGAGGGAGAGGACTCACTCATCACAGTGGGGTTTGTCCTGGGGCCGTGGCATCTCGCAGACAGACGGACTGAAGGCGTCCGACCAGCAAACCAGGAACCTACGATGGATACATTTCCGTTTGAGACACACCTCCCTCCGACTTTCCTTCCTGCCCCCAATATCTCCTCTCTTCTTTCAATTCCTTCTATTCTTACCTCCCTATTTTCTTCTTATCAACACCCGCTGTCTACATTCCTCTCCTTCAAACCTCCTCGCTCATCTCTCTGCCCTTTCTATAGTGCTCCCTTTGCCCCCTCTGTCTGCTCCTCCCCGCTCCTCACGTTCCGCTTCTCTCTCTCTTCTCGTTCTCCAGTTCACCGCCATCTTCTCTCCCTCTGTCTCCTCTCCCATGTCTCCTCACCTTCCGTCCCTCTCCCGTTTACCATCTTCTTCACGCTTACTTTCCCCTCATTCTCACCTCTGTCCCCACAGTTACCCTTCTCTCAGCTCCTCTACACTCTACACTCTGTATACTGCCGCGCGCTTCTATCTCCATGATGATCGCCAATCGATCCCCTCCCTCCGCAGCGCCTGTTTCCTCACTCTCAATACCCTTCCCCTCCATTCGAATATCTCTGAACTACCCTCTCCCACATCATCAATCTCTCTGCCAGCCTGCACTTCCTACCCCTGCTCTCGGTTCCTCTCTTTATCAGCTGTCCATCTGGAGTTTGCTGCTGTCGGTCTGACCGCCTTCTCAACTCGGGCTTCCTCTGACAACGGTTCGTTCCTCTTCGTGAGCTCAGAGAAGCAGAGTGTCCTGAACAAGATGGACGATGGCAAGACTTACGCCAATATGCAGCTCGCAAAAACGGGCGCACAGTCTCCTTCCAACGGTGAGTGGAGCAGAGAACCGGGTGGAGGGGAGAGCTCCATTCTGTGTTTGATCGCGAGTATGTGCGATCCGACGGGTATAGGAAGCCTCACAAACTCTTAGTGTTCTGTCCCCAGCTGAACGGATGGGAGAGGCGGTGAGGAGGGAGCTCTGTTGCAGAGTTTGAGAGGAGCCTGAACTGGGCGTAGGGGCGCGGATCAACGCCGGGGAGGTGTGGCGTAGGGGGAGATCTCTGGTATCAGAAGTCGAAAAGTGTTGTGGGAGGTGTCAGTGAAGAGAGAATGTCATAGGCAGGGCGGTGTTGAGGCTGTACTGTGGGAGGGGTGTTGAACAGGGGTTATTGAGAAAGGAAAGCTGTGGGAATTGGCAGAGAGTAGGAAACACCGAGGGAGGACTGATGAGGATAGAGGAGAGTGGGAGGGGCGCTGTAAAAATATTAACCTCACTCTTCTCTTTCTTACTCCATAATTCCCTCTCTGCTTCTCCGCCTCCCTATTACCCCTCCCCTCTCCCGCATTTTCCTGCTGCCTCCCGCAAACTAACCCTCTCACTCTTTTCCCCCGTTCTCGCCCCTCGCTCATTTTCATTCCTCCACTTTTTCTCACTTCTCTCCCCCTCTTCCGCTTCTCTCTCGACTTTCGCCTTACGCTCTTTTGCCTCTCTCCAACTCGCAACCACTCCTCTCCGCACTTTCCCTCCTCTCCCTCTTTCTGCCCACTCTCCCCATTCTGTCTCACTCTCTGACTACACCTACCCTCTCCCCTCTGCGCTCTATCATCCCTCCCTCTCCCGCTCTTCCTCTTCGTGCACGCTCTTTCCCTTCCTGTCTGCACACTCTTTGCTTGTCACCTTCTCTCTCCCTGCTATGTCTCTCAATCTTTCTCCGTGTACATCCCCTGTCGCTGCCCCCAATTTTCTACATCCACCACTCCCCACACTCTCCTCTTCTCCATCCTCCCTCTTCCTCCCACACCATTCCACACCATTTCTCCCGTCTCTTATCTCTCTCTCTCTCTCTCTCTCTCTCTCTCTCTCTCTCTCTCTCTCTCTCTCTCTCTCTCTCTCTCTCTCTCTCTCTCTCTCTCTCTCTCTCTCTCTCTCTCTCTCTCTCTCTCTCTCTCTCTCTCTCTCTCTCCCCCCCCCCCCAGACGGTCTGAACTCCACCTCAGTAGAAATGAACTTTCCTAAAGACGAACCTCTCATCGCTAAGTATCAGAATCATTCCTCAGCCTCGCGACCCAGCGAGCAGCCAATCACCGCACAGACATGTCATTGGTCGCAGTAATGACGTCATTCTGGAGAGTTTCACAAGTTGTGCACCCAAGTCTCCAACTTTCTAATGCACCTGAATAGACCTCTTCTTCTGGCAGCTCGTTCCATAGACGGAATACCATCTAAGTAAACATAGAAACATAGAAAGCCTACAGCACAATACAGGCCCTTGGGTCCCACAAGGTTATACCGACATGTCCCTAACTTCGCAATCTCTAGGCTGTCCTATAGCCCTCTATTATACTGAGATCCATGTATCTAACTAAAAGCCTCTTAAAAGTCCCTATCGCATTCGCCATCACCACCGTTTCGGCAGCCCATTCCACGACCTCACTGCTCTCTGAGTACAAAATCTCCTATCTACGTGCTCCCCAGCACCTTAAAACTGTGTCTGGGAACCATTTCAGCCCTGGGAGAAAGTCTCTTACTAGCCACACGATCAATGCCTCTCATTATCTTTTACATGTGTATCGGCTTTATCTCATTCTCCTTCGCTCCAAGCAAAAAAAGGCCGTTCATTCGACTTATTCGCATAAGGCATGTTCCCCAGTCCAGACAAAATCCTTGTAAATATCCACTGCACCGTTTACAAGGCTTCCCCATCATTGCTATAGTGAAGCGACCAGAGCTGAACACAGTACTCCAAGTGAGGACTTACCATCGTCCTATTGAGCTGCAACATTACCTCTCGGCTCCTAAATTCAATTACAGGATTGATGAAAGCCATTTTCACCACAGTGTCAACCAGCGCAGGTGTTTTGAGTGTCCTATGGACTCGGACCACTAGATCCCTCTGATCTTCTACACCGCCAAGAGTCTTACCATTAATACTATATGCTGCTATCTTATTTGACCCACCAAGATGAATCATTTCACAATTATCTGCTTTGAACTCCATCTTCCCCTTCTCAGCCCAGTTTTGCATCCTAACAATGTCCCACTGTAAACTCTGACAACCCACCACACTATCCACAAAACCTCAAACCTTTGTGTCATCAGTAAACTTCCTAACCCATTCCTCCACTTCCTCATCTAGGTCATTTATAAAAATCAGGAAGAGTATAGGCCCCAGAACAGATCCCTGTGACACTCCAGTGGTGACTGCCTTCCTACAAATTATGAACCGTTTTGCCTTCCGTGGGCAAGGCAGTTCTCCATCCACAAATCAATGTCCTCTTGGATTCCCTGCCTCATTACATTCCCAATACGCGTTGCATGGGGTACCTTATCATATGCCTTGCTGAAATCAGTATACACTACATCTACTGCTCTTCCTTCATCAATGTGTTTAGTCATAACGTAAAAAAATAATAATCAGGCTCGTAAGGCACATCCTGCCCTTGACAAAGCCGAGCTGACGACTCCTAATCATATTATACCTGATCAAATGTTCATCAATCCCCCCTATCGGGATTCTTTCCATCAACTTACTAACCACTGGGGTACGACGCACTTGTGTATAATTTCCAGAGCTATCTCTACACCTTTTCTTGAATAAAGGAACAGCATCCGCAACCATCCAATCCTCCGGATTCTCCCGTCCCCATTTATCATATAATTATAATCACCAGCGACTCAGCAGTCTCCTCCGTCGCCTCGCACAGTAGCCTGGGGTACATGTCATTCGGTTCCGGCGATTTATCTAACTTGATGCTTTCCAAAAGCTCCAGCACATCCGCTTTCTTAATATCTACATGCTTGAGCTTTTAAGTCAGCTGAAAGTCATCATCACTACCATCACCAAGATCTTTTCCAGAGTGAATACTAAACCAAATTATTTGTTAAGTACCGACGCTATTTCCTCCGGTTCCATACACAGTTTCCCACTGTCATATTTGATAGGACCTTTTCTTTCACGTCTAAATTGGCCACATCTCTCTGTGGGGATGAATTCAGAGTCAGGACCAGAATCAGGTTTATTACCACCGGCAGGTGTCAGGAAATTTGTTAATTTAGCAGCAGCAGTTCAATGCAGGACATGATAATATAGAAATAATAAATAAATTACAGTATGTGTGTGTATGGATATGTATATTAAGTAGATTAATATACTGCAAAAACTGAAGTAATATATGAATAATATATATTGAATACATCTACAACAGTTTCTGGGTGTTTTAAAATGATAAACCAAATATCTTCAAACTCCTGATGAAATATATCTGCGGTCTTGTCTTCTTTATTCTGTAGCTGCACCAATAGATCCTCAGAGATGTTGACACCCAGGAACTTGTAATTGTTCACTGTCCACTTCTGATACCTCTATGAGGATTGGTTCGTGTTCCCTTGTCTCAATCAGCTGTTTTGTCTGAAGCACAAGGTTATTCCTGCGAGACCAGTCAACTAGCTGGTATGTCCCACTCGTATATGTCCAATCATCTCCATCTGAGACTCTACTGACAAAGGTTGTATGCAGCATATTTATAGATTGCATTTGTGCTATATTTAGTCGTTGGTATAGAGGGAGTAGAGCAGATGGCAAAACACACATCCTTGAGGTGTACCAGGGCCAGTGCTGTTCATCAGTGAAGAGGAGATATTTGAATTGACTTTATTTCTTGCATCTTTCACGTGCTTGAGGAGTAAAAATCCACGTTATGTCTCCACCTAAATATGCAATGTGCAATCATAGTAATTTATAATCATTGATAATAAATAGAACAGCCAATGTACATAGAGGTTCCCTCAAATCAGCGTGTGTTAATCAGTCTGATAGCCTGGTGGAAGGAGCTGTCCAGCAGCCTGTTGCTCCTGTCTTTTATGCAGCAGTACCGTTTCCCGGATGGTTTCCGCTGGAATAGATTGTGGTTGAAGTGACTCGGGTCCACAATGATCCCTCGGGCCCTTTTCTCACACCGGGCTTTGTAAATGTCCTGAATCATGGGAAGTTCACAACTACAAATGCGCTGGTCTGTCCTGCGATTAACGGAGGTACAATTCCCATACCAGGCAGTGATGCAGCCTGTCGGGATGCTCCCAATGGAGCCCTTGTAGAAAGTTCTTAGGATTTGGGGGCCCATAGCAAACGTCCTCAGTCATCTGAAATGAAAGAGACGCTGTTATGCCTTTTTCAACACTCAACAAGTACGCACAGACCACGTGAGATCTTCGGGTATGTTGATGCCGAGGAACCTAAAGCTGTTTACCCTCTCAACCCCAGATCCATTGATGTCAATAGGGGTTAGCCCGTTTTATCACCAATCTACACAGACTGTCGTCTCCCAGTTAGGAAGTTGAGGATCCAATTGCAGAGAGAACAGGTTCCGTCGCTTATTGGTCAGGACTGTGGGAAGGATGGTGTTAATCGCTGAGCTATGGTCAATGAACAACATGCTGACATAGGCAGCACAGATTAGGAAATTACCCCATATCTTCGTTCTAACGGTATGTGCCCGGTGGTCCTAGACTGCCCCACTATCGGATCTACCCTCCCCGCTCCATTCTAGGCCTTTCAATATTTGATCAGTTTCAGTGAGATTCCGTCATTCTTCTAAAGTCCAGTGAGTACAGGCCAAGAGCCATCAATCAATCCTTGTTCATTAACCCTTTTATTGTCAGAATCATTTTTATGAACCTCCTCTAGACCCTCTCCTATGTGAGCATGTAGTTTTTTAGATAAGGTGCCCAAAACTGTTCACAATACTCCAAGTGTGATCGGACTAATGCCTTATAAAGTCTGAGCTGATTTTATCGTTAAATATATTTTCCAGTAATATCCCTCCCACTAATGTAAGAGTCACCCGGGTATAGTTTCCTATCTTATCCCTATCGCATTCTTAAAAAGTGGAAGCATGTTTGTCATTTTCCACTCTTCTGCATCCTGGCCTGAAATTAAAAAAGCATCAGGTTTAAGTTTCGTTAAATTTTTGTCATTTTATCCCTCAAGCATTAGGTTTTTGAATGAATGTTCAAAGTAAATGTATTATCAATGTACGTATACATTCTACAACTTTGAGGTTTGTTTCAAACAGGCTGCCATAAAACAAAGAAAGCCAAAAGAACCCACCAATAAAATAAGAAGACCATCAAACACCCAATGTGCAGAAAGAAAGACAAATCCTGCAAACAATAAACACAAGCAAGTTCTGTAGCGTTTTGAACTGAAATGCTCAAAGAGAGTAAGTGCACAGATGCTTAGTTCAGTGCAGATTGGAGAAGTCAGCTGAACCAGTTGTCCTATTTTGCCATTTGAGTTATTATTAGTTTCTCGAGTACATTTATCCTGTACCTCCCTCATTTTTTCCACCTTTGCGGCTCTGCTGCCATCTCTGCCAGCATCTCATTCCAATTTACTTTAGCCAACTGCTCTCTCATACCACTGTTACTACCTTTACTCCACTGAAGCACTGCTATGTCAGACTGTACTCTCTCCCTGTCCAATTTCAAGTTGAACTCAATGATACTGTGATCACTGCTTTCTAAGGGCTCTTTTACCTTATGTTCCCGAATTGCCTCTTGTTCATTAAATAACACACAACCCAGTATAGCTTATTCCCTAGTAGGCTCAATGACAAACTGCTCTGAAAAGCCATCTCTCAGGCATTCAAAACCTCACTCTCTTGAGATCTATTTCGTACCTGATTTTCCCAGTTGACCTGGATGTTGAAATCTCCAATAACATTGCCCGTTTGACATGCCTTTTCTCTTTCCTGTTGTAATCTGTGGTCCACATCCAAACAACTGTTGACCGCCTGTTTATAACTGCATCAGCGTCCATTTACACGTATTTTTTTTTAAACTCCACTCACAATGATTCAACATCTCTCCATCCTATGGCACGTCTTCCTACTGATTTGATACCATTCTTTAGCAGCAGAGCCAGGCCATCCCAATTGCCTACCTTCCTGTCCCTCTGATTTGTCTCACTTGGGCATTTAGCTCCCAACTATAAATATTTATCAGCTGTGATTCCGTGATGATCACATTATACAAGCCTATCCTTAACAGGGCAATAAGATTATCCACCTTATTTTTTATACTCTGTGCATTGATGTATAACACTTCGAATATTGGATTTGCTACCTTTATTGATTTGGCATCCATCTGCTGGCTGCAGTTATGTCCTGTCGTCTGCTCGCTCTTCCTGACAGAGTGACTGCATGCTATCTTTTCTTTCTTTACCAGCTGTCCTATCCTGAGTCCTTTCACACCAGTTCTCATGGCCCTGCCAAATTACTTTATACCTTGCCCAACAGCTCTAACAAACCAACAGTATGCCCAAAAAAAATAAATCCCAGGGTTGCGTATGATGATAGAAATGTATTTTGATAATACATTTACTTTCAGCTTTCAACTTTGTATTAGAGAGCCGGGTGTTGTACTGGTTTGTGTCCTCACTAGCCAATGCAGTGCTCTGGCAGCTCAGTGTGCTTGGAATATGGTGTCAGTGATTTTACAGAAGTGTGTCCTTATCCCACAATTGATCTTATCCAACCAGGAGCTATGATGGTTCACTGGAGAATAGTATGAATTTTTTCAGAATATTACTGGTCACATGATCATTCTGGGATGATCTGGACTATTTGACCATCAAGTTTATAGCAACTCCTGCTGCAACGTTTCTACAGTCCCATTCCCCACTCTGTTCCCACAGCTCAGCAGGTTATTTCCACTGAAGGACCTGTCTAATTCCTCTTGGAACACTGGTTGTTCCTTCCACAACCTGGTGAGTCCCATATTTCCCAAGGCAAAGTCAAGAAATTCTCCCTCCCTGGTGGATCATCTACATACTGTTTCAGGAAACCTTGCTGAAAACACTTAACAAATCATGCCTCAATCAAGCCTCAGATGATAAGGGAGTCCCAGTCACTCTGGGGAGTTTATTCACTATAGATACTCTGTTGTTTTTACATCAGTCCAAAACCTGCCAAAATATCTGTTCCTCTCTCTTACTGGTTATCGGGAGCCCTACAGTATAATCCCATCACAGTGATTTCACTTTTTTCATTCCTGAGTTCCACGCACAGTGTCTCACTGGAGGAGCCTCCGGGATGACCTTGAATTTGTGACCTTCTGCCTGATCAGCAGTACAGCTCCCCAAACCTCATTCACCTCCCTCTGGACTGTCGGAACCTGAATCCTGGAATGTTTAGCTCCCAGTCCTGCCCTTCTCTGTAATGGCTGAATCACTGTGCCCTGTGCTAATTCTGACTCTAAGTACGTTTGCATTAACTGTTCCACACCCGGCACTGATACAAACGCACTTCAGACCCTCGGTGCCACTGTGTTCATTAACTTGGCCTAACTATGCAGTGGTGTACTGGGCCAGTGGCATCTGAGAATAAACTGATTAGAAAGGCTGGCTCTGTTATTGGAGTGAAACTAGACACACTGGAGGCCATGGTGGAACAAAGGACCCGACAGAAAATCCTGACAATGTTTCTCACCCTCTGCATGCCTCCTTGGCTGAACAGAGGAGCATCTTCAGTATCAGACTAACACCACTGCGCTGCTCCAAGGAGCGCTGCATGAAGTCATTCTGACCCTGGGCTCTGTAATGAGTCAACCTGTAGCCGGGGAAGTGATGACACCCCTCATGTCAGACTGTTTGTGGTAACTTTTTATTCTTTCTCTTACTTCTAATTTTGTTTATCTGCTACTGAGACACTGTAATTTGTTTGTTTGTCTACTCTTCCCATCGCCTCTCCTGAAAAAAAAAAACTCAATGATCTATGTAACTAACCTGCACCAGGTTGTTAGCCACACATATAACTGTACCACCTTTTTATTTCTTCCCTCGCTAGCAGGTGACACTGGAATTACCCCCACAACCCCCCCCCCCCAAGAGATTCTGCTTAACTTTTTCCCGAACTCTCTAAGTCTCTTTGCAGGACTTTGACTCATTTGTTTGAACCGATATGGACGCGTCCTCTGGCTGCTCACCCTGCCCTTCCAGAATGGCCTGTACTTGTTCAGTTACATCCTTGGCTCTGGTACCAGGGAGGTAATGCACCATCCTACAGTCTCTCTCCTTGCCACAGATACGCCTGTCTGTGACCCCGGCTAAAGACACCCCGTCACTAAGGCTCACCAAGAACACAGAACAGTACAGCACAGGAACAGGCCCTTCTTCTGTCTGTGAGCCCAGATAAAGACTCCCCCGTCACTGAGGCTCACAGAGAACACAGAACAGTACAGCACAGCACAGCACAGCACAGGAAGAAACCCTTCTTCCCATGATGTCTCTGCTGAACACGATGCCAAATGAAACTAAATCTCTTCAGCCTGTGTATAATTCATGTGCTTCAATTCTCTGAATATTCATGGCTTATCTAAACCCCGATTAAATGTCATTATCATATCTGCTTCCATCACCCCCCATGGCAGCCGAAACCTGGCCCTCTCCGCTCTCTGTACAGAAACGGAAATCTGACCTGCCCTGAAATCCAACGTTAAATTCTCACCCTGCCATTTTAAAGCTGTGCCTTCTCGTATTTGATATTTCTACCCTGGGGAAGTGATTCGGACTGTCTACCTTGTCTGCACCTCTCAAAGTTTTAAAAACTTCTGTCTGGTCTCCCCTCAGCCTCCCTCACTCCAGGGAAAACAGTCCCAGTCGGTCTGATCTGTCCTTGTAACTCCAGGTCCCAGTCCAGGTAACATTCCTGTGAATCGTTTCTGCACCTTTCCAGCTTAGTCACATCCTTACTGTCGTGGTGACCAGAACTGCACAGGGTACTCCTGGTGTGGTTTAATTATTGATTTGTACAACTGTAATGTGATGTCCCAACTCTTCTCAGAGTCTTTGCCGATGAAGGTAAGCATGACGTGCACCTTCTTCCACACCTTGACTACCTGTGCTGGCACTTTCCGGGAACTATGAACCTGAGCCTCAGGTTTATCTTTTCATTAACACTCCTGATGGCCCTGCCATTCACTGGGTATGTCCTGACCTGCTTTAACTTCCCAAAATCCATTATTCTGTGTTTGTTTGACTCTGTAACAACACTTCTCTATTTCTCTGCCTTAATGCCCCAGCAATAAATGTGAATGAACGATTCACCTCTGAACCTTGGTCATATATGGTCCGATGAACCCTTCACTGCACCCATCTCTATTTTGTTTTGCAGGCAGCACCTCGACCCCTCTCTATTTCTCTCTTTGACAATTTATCTCCACATAAATAGTAGTGACTTTTGATTCCTCGTACCACGTCATCACACTTCACACATTAAACTCCATTTACCAAGTATTCTGCTCACTAGCTTCCCCGCATCCTGTTGGAGAGACTAAATGTCCAATCAGAACATGCCCACACCACATTCCCTGTCATTGACAATCATGGATTCCTCACCCTCTGCCACTCCTCCAGGTCATTAATATCAATAGTAAATAATGGAGGGTCCAAAGCAGGTTGCTGGGACACTCCAGCAGTTATGTCATCCCAACCTGAAACAGACCTGTTATTCTGTCTCAGTATGATAACCAGTCTTCAGTCAATATTAACTCACTTCCATCCCAGGACTGAGATCTGGTCTTGTGCATCAGCTTTCACGTGGCTCCTTGGCAAATGGCTCCTGACAGTCCAAAATCTCTACTTCTCCAACTTCCCCTGTAAAGTCTCAAATCTCTGGTATGTTTGTCAAACATGACTTAACATTCAGTAACCCAGGTTACAGAGACAAAAACCAGGTTCCAGATGGACAGGGTGGTGAAGAGGCTTTTGGAACACCAACCTTCAGTCAGGGCACCGAAAATAGAAGCTGGGATGAAATGGTGCAGTTGTACAACATGTTGGTTTAGCCGCATTCCATAAATAGTGTTTAGCTTTTGTAACTGGGCTATATGACTGGCACCACTGAGCTGGAAAGAGTGCAGAGGTGATTTACGGGGATGTTACTGGATCTCGAAAGACTGATTTGTGGAAAGTATTTTGGACAATTTTCCCGGGAATGTTGGAGAATGAGTGGCGATATTGCAGAGGTGCAAAAAATTATAAGGGGCCTGGGTTGGGTCAAATATAACAAACTTTTTGTCAGGGTAGGGGAATCAGGATCTGGAGGGCATTGGTTTGAGATGAGATTGAATAGGAACCTGAAGGGCAACTTTTCCACACACACAGGCTGATCAGTAAATGGAATGAGCTGTCAAGGGGAGTGTTTGAGTCAGAAATTAAAAAAAGTACTTGGACAGGTAGATGGAAAGGAAAAGTTTTCAAGGATATGGGCTAAATGCAAGGAAATGGGACAAGGTGGAGGATAGCCTTCTTCATAATGTGGTGGTGAGGGGGTTACTGACCACAAGCTCAGATGGGAACTTTGGTCAGTGTGGACCATTTGGGCTGAGGGGTTCCTGTAAGAATCTAACTGTAAGCCCTGTTGACTTAGTTCAGTGCATTGGACTTTTCCAAATGACTTGTTATTTCTTCACAGATTATAGACTCCAGTAGCTGAAGTGAAGTTAACTGGACGACAGTCACTTGCTTTTTATCTTCCACCCTTATTCAACAATGGTTTTCAACTCCACTGGGACCTTCTGTAACACAGTGAGTTTTGACAGACTTCAGTGTCTCTACTTTCTCTCCAGGCTTCAGTGCCGGTCGTTGGGACCTGGTAATGTTTGCTTTTTGTCCTGTTAGCTTCTCCCTCGTGATGGCGGTTATTACACATTATTGCACAATGTTGAAATGTCACCATCAGATATCTGTGTCCCCACTGTAAACACTAATTCCCTGTCGGTCCTATGTTCAATGCAAGCTGGTAATCATGCGACCACCCTGGTGCCTGACTCCATCGGGCTCTGCTGTTGCTCTGAATTCATCAGCTGCATGGAGAGCAGGAGCCACTGCATGGGCAACAGCTTGCTTTACGTATCGTACTACCCTGGCTTGCATATTGACTTTCACAGTGAGGGTACAATATCCATGGGCGACCCTGTCCAGCAGTGCGCCATTACCAACAGGTCTGTCTGTAGCCTTCTCTCTTCCCACGATGAGGCCAAATACAGGCTAGCCAAACGACACCTCATATTCTGACTGTGCAGCCTCCAATCCTGATGACATGAACATTGATTTCTCCAATTCCGGATATCACTGCACTCTGTTTCCCCCATTCTGTTGCCACTTAACCCCTTCACTTCTCCTCACACAGCCTCATGACCTGCCCATCATCTCTGTCAGGTTCTTCAGCTCCTTCATGTCATCACGTGGTCCAACATTCTGACCTATTAGATTACTTTCTCTTCCTCTCTGTCTTTTCTGTCTGTCACCCAGCTTCTCACATCATCATCCCTCCACAAACCACACACCCCACTCACTTGTCCTCCTCCCCCTCCCCCACCACCTTATTCTGGCTTTTGTCCCTTTCTGTCTAATCCCGATGAAGGTTCTCAGCCCGAAATGTCGACTGTTTGCTGAGTTCCTCCAGCATTTTATGTGTGTTTGCTTCAGTCTGTGTATTGATTAAACTAATCCAACAGGTACAGTGGAAGAGGAATTAGTGGAGTGGTCAGAGACAGTTTCTTACAGCAGTATCTTACCCAGGAACAGGACATTTCAGATGTAATCTGTGTAATGAGGTGGGATTACAGAGAGTCCTGGTGGTGAAGGGTCTGTGAAGATGTGATCACAATGAGGGAGAACTCCAGAGCCAGATTGAGGGTGAACACCAGGGTCCAGGTTTGAGGTCAGGGTTTGCCTTCCACTAGATGAGCTGCCAAGCATGGTTGACGAACCCATCTGCCCATAGCAGTTGGTTATATGATGCTAGTAAACCTATTTGCACCTTCCCCCAACACTAGAAACAGTTCCGTCGGGCTTAGTAGCTAAGCCAAATATTAAAGTCAGGAGCTGGATTTAGCTGACGGAGGCAATTTGAGGCGCACACCATTGGGAGCATTTAATGGGAAGTGGGAGCTTGTCCCATTACCACCCCATCACAGGTTAAGACAGCTGTAAGGCACCGATGTGCCGGTATGTGAATGGGAAACTCAGTTGGAATGTGTTGCCACCGGCAGATCACAGTTGTTGCAGCACTCAGGGCAAGGTTACACGATGCAGCAGTACTCCAATCTGCTTCTGATTATATCTCTCCTGACAATCACAGCTCCATTCTCATCTCTCTTGGATATTTCGCTTTTTGTGTTTTATCCCATCGGGAGGAGCACCTGGGGATCTTGAGACCATTCCTCCCCGTGTCTTCTTTCCCTCCCCTTTCTCATCACTGTCCCTACATGTAAAGTGCATATGAAAAGCATTCATGCCCCTTAGAAGTTTATATGTTTTATTGTTTTACAATATTGAGTCACAGCAGATTAAATTTGGCTTTTTCTTACTGATCAACAGAATAAGTCTCTTGTGTCAAAGTGAAAACAGATCTCTACAAAGTGCTCTAAATTAATTACAGATATAAAACACAAAATAATTGTCTGTATATGTATTCACCCCCATTAATGTAACACACCAAATCATCTCTGGTGCAGCCAGTTGGTTTTAGGAGTTACATTATCAGTTAAATGGAGATCACCATGTGCAGTCAAGGTGTTTCAATTGATTGTAATAAAATTACACTACTGTTGGTAGTCAGTATCCCCGCAAAAACTAGACCATGAAGACAAAAGAACACTCCTAGTAGCTCTGAATAAAAGCTTATTCAAAAGTGCGTCAGGAGATTGATACAAGAATATTTTCAAGTCACTCAATACCCTTGGTCCAGTTCAGTCATAGAAACAAAAAATCCTACAGCACAGTACAGGCATTTCAGCCCACAATGTTGTGCCAAACCTGCCCCTACCTCAGAAATTACCAGCCTTAACTATAGCCCTCTATTTTGCTAAGCTCCATGTACCTATCTAAAAGCCTCTTAAAAGACCCTAACGTATCCGCCTCCACCGCCATTGCCGGCAGCCCATTCCACGCACTCACCACTCTCTGAGTAAAAAAAACTTACCCCTGGCATTTCCTCTGTACCTACTCCCCAGCACCTTAAACCTGTGTCCTCTTGGGGCAGCCATTTCAGCCCTGGGAAAAAGTCTCTGACTATCCACATGATCAATGCCTCTCATCATCTTGTACACCTCTATCAGGTCAGCTCTCATCCTCCTTCGCTCCAAGGAGAAAAGACCATGTTGATTCAACCTATTCTCATAAGGCAAGCTCCCCATTCCAGGCAACATCCTTGTAAATCTCCTCTGCACCCTTTCAATGGCTTCCACATTTTTCCTGTAGAGAGGCAACCAGAACTGAGCACAGTACTCCAAGTGGGGTCTGACCATGGTCACGTATAGCTGCAACATTACCTCTCAGCTCCTAAATTCATTCCCACGATTGATGAAGGCCAATACACCATACGCCTTCTTAACCGCGGAGTCAACCTGGGCATCTGCTTTGAGCATCCTATGGACTCAGACCCCAAGGTCCCTCTAATCCTTCACTCTGCCAGAAGTTGACCTACCTGGACGTGGTCCATTCCCTGTACGTTTGTATGCCTGTCTTAATACAAAACTCCCTTACTCTTATACTCCACACCCTGACCAGTGGGGACCAGCATTCCGTATACCTTAACCCGTTGTTTTGCCACGTTCTGAGAACTATGTGCCTGGATCCCAAGATCCCCAAGATCACTCGTTTCATCAATGCTGTGAAGGGGTCAATCATTAACATTATACTTCCTTCTTCCATTTGATCTCCCAAAGTGCAATAACACATTCTCTCCCAGATTAAGTTCCTTCTGCAATTACTCTGCATATGTTTGTGATCTAAGTCCCACTGTGTGCATTGATCAATAGTTACACTGTCCACAATTCCACCAATCTTGCTGTCACATGTAAACTTGTAAACCACCCATCAACATTTTCATCCAAACATTGATATATATCAGAAACAACTTAATTCCCAGCATCAGGCCTCGTGGATCACCTCTGCACACGGACTTCCAGCCCTACATAGACTTCTATGAGGAATCCATTTCTGAATTGAAATTAAAATCTATATTGAATCCCACTAAGGTCTATAGAGATGATGGTCACAGTCTTGCCTTCATCAAGCACCAAGGTGTTGGGACTGATTCTTTTTACGTTATCTGTCAATGATTTCTTTGCCCATTCTCTTCATCTGCCAGTCCTTCCCTATTTCCTGAAAAATACCTGCGCCTCCACCTGTCTCGTACAACCGTATAACAATTACAGCCCGGAAACAGGCCACCTCGGCCATTTTAGTCCATGCCGAACACTTACTCCCACCTGATCCCAGCGACCTGCACTCAGCCCATAACCCTCCATTCCCTTCCTGTCTATATGCCTATCCAAATTGACGATGGATTTGATGGATTTGTTGCAAAACTTGCAGATGATATGAAGAGACAAGTGGAGGTGCAGGTATTTCTGAGGAAATAGAGAAGGACAGATGGATGAAGAGAATGGGCAAAGAAGTGGCAGATGGAATACAGAACTGGGAAGTGTATGGTCATGCACTTCAGTTAAAGAGATATTAGGGTTGACTATTTTCTAAATGGAGAGAAGATACAAAAATGAGTTGCAGAGGGATTTGGGAGTCATTGTGCTGTTTCTCTAAAGGTTAATTTGCAGGTTGAGTCTGTGGTGAGGAAGGCAAATATGATGTTAGCATTCATTTCAAGAGGATTAGAATATAAAAGCAAGGATGTAATGTTGAGACTTTATGAAGTACTGGTGAGGTCTCACTTGGAGTATTGGGAGCAGTTTTGGGCCCTTTATCTTAGAAAGGATGAGCTGAAACTGGATGGGTTTCAAATGAGATTCTCAAAAATGATTCCAGGATTAAACAGCTTGTCATATGAAGAGTGATTGATGGCTCTGGGCCTTTATTCCCTGGAAGTTAGAGCAATGAGGGATGACTAATTGAAACCTATCAAATGGTGAAAGGCCTTGATAAAGTTGATATGGAGAGGCTGGGAGTGTCTAAGACCAGAGGTCACAGCCTCAGAAGAGAGGGGCTCCCTTTCAGATTGGAGATGAGGAGGAATTTCTTTAGAGATGTTGAATCTGCGGAATTCATTGCCACAGGCGGCAGCTGTGGAGGCCAGGACTTTAGGTATTTAAGGCAGAGCTTGATGGATTCTTGAATGGTCAGTACTGGAAGGGGTACAGGGAGAAGGCAGGAGATTGGGGCTGAGAGGAAAAATGTATCAGCCAATATGAAATGACAGAGCAGACTCGATACGCCAAATGGCTTAATTCTACTCCTATATCTAATAATCTGTATCACCACCACCGAAACCTCGATCAATTTTGTCAAGCGTGATCTGCCCACACAAAACCATGCTGATTGTCACTAATCAAGCCATGCCTTTTCAAATGTGGATAAATCCTGTACCTCAATTTCAAACTCGGATCTGCTGGTCTTTAAACAGCTCCCGCACGTCAGATGTGGACTTGTCTGACGGTGGCTGCTCCCAATCAATGCCCCTTGGCTTCTGTCTTACTCCCTACTAACTTGCACTCCTGCAATTCAGTACCCTCATACAAGATCTGATTTTATTCTTCCTCATCACTAAGAAAGAAAGTAAGATCCCAGAATATTCACTGACTCTTAGCTGTCAGCTGGCCTGGCTCGTTTCTCAAAACTAATTCCTCCTGTCTGTTGTCTCCTCTGGTTGGGCTCTGTACATAACGTTTCAAACACTCTTCAGATTCAGTGAAGAAATCTTGTGCATCTTAGTATTGAGCAAGATCCAATCAATTCTAGGGAAGATAAAAGTCCCTGCACTGGTCATTGGGGTCCAATATGATAATCCTATCAGTGTAACTGCAGATTGCCTCTGCAAGTGAGCCTTCCAGTTCGTTGGGACATTCCCAGTGGGGTAACCTCTGCTCCTGCTAAATCCACCCTACCCCAACTCACGTGTAAGACAATGATAGCCAGGAATGTTGAGCTGCCAGCCTTATCCCTCTGACAACATAATGTTGAAATAAACTCATTTCAGCCCATGAGTTCCAGCATGTTTATTAGCTCTCGTTCTTTCCAGACTGTCTTGTCATACGTATATTCTCCCACTTACTACTCGAATTCAAACTCTGTCAAGTGACACCATTAAAACTCCTGGTGAGGAATTTGGTTCCCCTCCGGTTCAGATGCAAATGGCCTTGTTTGTCCCGGTCTCCCACCTGCCTAGAAGGGAGCCCATTGATCCATGAATCTGAAGCCCTCACTCCTGCATCAGATCATCATCAACATATTAAAGTTATGGATTTCTCACCACACCAGCACATAGTTTGTGGCATAATTCCGAGATTGCAATGCTGGAAGTCCTGCTTTTTTCCGAGTTCCCGAAAATCACTTCGTAGGACCTCATTCCTGCTCGTTTAACCCCTTCCGTGTAGCAGGAAGAAAGCACCCCTCTCGATGTACTCGTTCCATCTTCCCTTTGAGAGGCCTTGTAGCTGAAGCCTCAACCACTGTGGTGAACTATGAGCCTGTCTGGACACGCCCCCTTCTGACTGCTCCTGTGGCTCCTCCCACAGGCCCCTGTATAAAGGCGATCGAGGTCTGATCCTCTGCCTCATTCTCCAGGATGTAGTATGATGGTCACACGCTGCTGGTTCCTTCTTCATTCAATAAAAGCCTATATCTCGCCTTTCGTCTCAGAGTGAATTATTGATGGTGCATCAACCACCTCACACCAGCTCCTCAGCCACCACTTTACCTGGGGTTTAGAAGGCGCCAGAAGCGTGGTCTATATATCCTAATATCCGTCTTATCCTGTTCCTTCATGTGACCGGACTTTCATTTCCCTCGCGACCCAGAGGAACAATTGTTCTGATGAATTAACGCTCTTATCACTGGAAGTGACTGCCCCCTCGCCCACCAACTGCTGTGTGTGAGGGCGCTCGCACTGGTCACGGGGCCGGGGAGCGACAGACCGAGTTTCTCGGGTATTTGCGGAATGGAAAAGCACTTCCTATAATTTAAAGCATGAGAATCAGCAAATTTCCAGAAAACCTTCAGTGTGTACGTGTTGTGTGAGGGAGTTTTTTTTCCGCTCGAGCGCTGTGCTGCGGATAGGAAATTGCCGGGCCTAGTAAAGTGAAGGCGGAGAACAACACAAAGACTCTTCTAAGAGCCACCCAACACCTCACAGAGGGAGCCGGGTCCACAACCTTTTAATTATTTTTATCGATATATTTGGCTTAGTTACTTTTGAAGCAGATTAATCCATGATACAATTAATGGTAAATAACATGAAAAAGTAATCAAGCACCGTTGCTGGGTGCTGTGAAATTGGCGGGCGATTTGAAATTAATCCTGGCCAATCACACTGTATTCTGATTGCATGAAGTCCGGCAGCCAGTAAATTCCTAGGAATCTTTCACTATGTACGTGGTGTGTGAGGGAATTTTCTTTCCCCTCTCTGGAGCTCTGTGTTTCGGATAAACCATTGGAAATTGCCGGGCTTAGTAAAGTGAAGGCGGAGCTGGACGATGAGAGGCCGCTCTCGGCTCTGTCCGTCACTCTGACTCTGTCCCCTCACCTCCCCGCTCTGTCTCTCTGTGTGTTTCTTGGGCAGGAGTAGTGGCAGAGGATTGGAGGATGGGTTATGTTATCCAGTAACTTGGGAAAGGATCGAAGGAAAACCAAACATTGTTCAGATTCTGGAGGGTCTCGGCCTGAAACGTCGGCTATTTACTGTTTCTCACAGATGCTGCCTGGTCTGCTGAGTTCCCCCAGCACTGTGCGTGTATCGCTGCAAGGAAAAGCCTGGGAGCTGAGTCAGGTCTGCTGCTGCAGTTCAATCATTAAAGACTCGGCTGACAATGTCAATGCCCGGCTCAGCAAATATGCAGATCCCTTTAAAGTGTGAAAAAATGTAACTAGCAATACAACAGGACGGTGATCAATGAGCACAGTGATTTGAGGAATGTGAGATAGAAACATGGAAAATAGGTGCAGGAGTAGTCCATTCTGCCCATTGTCCATTGACAATGTTCCATTGTCATTCACGAACCAGGGCAGAACTGCCGGTCCCTGGGAGTGCTGTAAAACAGAGATATCGGGGTGAAGATATCGTATTCCTTCAAAGTGTAAACACAGGTAGGCAGGACGGTGAAGAAGGTGTTTGCCACACCAGCATTCATCGGGAGAGTTTTGGACACTCGTCCGTGACGTCACATTACTGCTCTACCAGCCTTGGGGAAACGACTCTTGGAGCACGACGTACATTTATAGTTGCCCTCTGAGCAGAGGGTGACATTAAACTGGAGAGGGTGCAAAAGGGATTTAACATTAGGCTGGATAGGCTGGAAATTCCTCAACAGAGTGTATATGACATTAGACAGGTTGATAAAATAATGGCAGACATTGATATGGTCAGTAGTGAATCTGTTATCTCCAGGGTCATGGAGTTGGAAGCTAGAGATTCCAGGTATAAAGTGAGAGAGGGAAGATTTAAATGGGACCATGAGGAGCAGGTTTTGTACACAGAATGAGCTATTTACATGGAACAAACTACCTACAGTGATGATATAGGTGGGCACCATTGCAATATCTCTTGCACTGTGGAGAGGGAAGTTTCACAGGGACATGGGCCAAATAGAGGTAACTGAGAATGGTTTTGTTTGTCCACTTTGTCAGCATGGATATGTTGGGCTGAAGGGCCTGTTTCTGTGCTGCACAACTCAGTGACAACGTCTGTTGCTCTGGCAGAGCGGGACGGACAGTGTCAGTAGTGAGAAGGTTTGGGGGATGTAGACAGGAGAGTGAATGGTTGAGGATGGGGCGGGTGGAAAAGAATGTGGGGAAAAGTGAGATCACCTATTCCCAGGATCAAACTGTAAGAATCATTTCCACATGGGGATGTTCAAAGGGACCTGGGTGTCATTGTAAACAAATCACTTGAGTTAACATGCAGACATAACAAGTAATGAGAGGGGCAAACAGTATTTTGTCCTGTTATCCAGGAGGAGTGGAGAAGAGGGGTACAGATATCTCACTGGATTCTATAGGGTCCTGGTGGGAGCACACCTTGAATGTAGTGTCCGTGTTTGGTCACACTTCCTCAGGAAGGATATCCCTGCAATGGAGGGAGTGCAGTGACTGTTCCCCCCCACTGACTGGGCTGGTTCCAGGGATGGAGGTTTGGTTATATGAGACGACAGTGAGTGGACCGGGTCTGTATTTCTTGCAGTCAATGAGAAAACGATGAAATCAGTTAGATTCTTTCAGGATGTGACAGACAGTAGGCAAGGAGTATCTTTCCCCTGAATGAGAGTTCCAAAACTGAGGAAAATACCCTCAGAATGAGGTGTAAATGGCAAACACGAGAGAATCTGCTGATGCTGGAAATCCAAAGCAACACAAGATGCTGGTGGAACTCATCAGTACAGGCAGCCTGTATGCCAAAGAGTAAACAGTTAACACTTCGGGCCAAGACCCTTCCAGTGTGATCTCAGTGTGAAGGTTCTCAGCCCAAAGAATCATTACTCTTTTACATCAGAATGAGGTGACATGCATTCAGGATGGAAATGGAATTATATCTCTTTAATCAGAAAATGAAGAACTTCTGTATTTGCTGTATAAGTTATCTGGAGCCTCAGGTGCTGGGTTGTGTCAAAGCTGAGATCACCAGTCTCTGGGAGAGTTTTCGTCACTCAGTCCATAAGACCATAAGATATAGGAACAGAATTCAGCCATTTAGGCCATCGAGCACGCTCTGCCATTTCATCATCACTGATCAATTTTTCCTCTTACCTATCTGCCCTTGTATCCCTTTATGCCCTGACCACTAAAGAATCTATGAATCTCTGCCTTTACCCAGTGATTTGACCTCTCCTGCTGCCTGTGGCAAAAAATTCCACCGATTCACCACTCTCTGGCTGAAGGAATTCCTCCTCCTCTCCATTCTGGAAGGATATTCTATTTTGAAGCTGTGTGGTCTGGCTTTAGACACTCCCACCACAGGAAAAATCCTCTCCACATCCACTCAATCAAGCCCTTCCACTATTTGATAGGTTTCAATTCGGTAACCCTTCTTTCTCCAACGTCACGGGGAAGAGAGGCCCAGAGCTATGAAACGCTTTTCATATGACAAGCCATTTAATCCTGGTAAAATTCACCATTTGTGACGTCATGTCAGCAGAAAAGGTTCTGGATTTCAGAGATTTTTGTATTTTGGAATAATGGACAAATCTGCAAACCTCAATCATTATCCCATGCAATCCCAGGCACACAGATGCAAAATAAAGACAGATGTAAATTTAAAGCAGGAAAGTGGAACCTTACGAGGAGGTAAAGCCTGATTACAAGGCCTCAGAATATTGTACTCTCCAAATGGTCAAAATACAGCCAAGTAACAAGTTCGAAAATACCCACAACTTGCAGAATTACAGTGCCTCTGATTATCTTGGTCCATGGGATAAACACAAGCTGGGTCTGATCAACCCTGGCTCGGTCACCTGGGCAAGAGAGTCTCATGATTAACGACCCAAAACCCCCAATGACCCCAGGTAGCAGTACTGATGACGTGTCCCTTTGCACACCCGGTTCTTTAAGCCAAGTGGGAGTCAGGCCACGTTAATGAAAGTCATCGGCTAGATTAAATTGGCTCCACTACACTACCCTATCCACCATAGTCCCACATATCTCACCATACTAAACTCCACAGCTTTATCTCTTCCAGCCTGGCATATACATCCACCAGCCCTACCCTCAAACCCAATCCTAAGAAGGGGCACCCACCACTTCTAACCCTGGCCACACACCCACAAACCCGAAGACGAGTGTACGGAGGAGTAAGATCCAACAAAGGCAAGTGTTGGACCTGGTGCATGAAGGCATGGGCCGGATCAATGTGGCAGCGTTGCGTGACACTGAATCGAGAGTGACGAGATGAAGAAGCACAAGAGGGGTGATTCTCCGACTGCCCGCATAATCTCTTTGTTATTTTGATTTTGTTCTGATAGTCCTCTGACTATTTGAATATGTTGTTATAATTCATATATAATTCCAGTGTTTCTTGTCAATGTTGTGTCTGATGAAATGTGTCTGTGATGCTGCTACAAATCCGTTGTTCCTTTCACCTGTGTGCATAAATAAACTCGATTTGAACTTTACTTTGAAATGTCCAAATCTCTCCTTCGCTCTCCTGCTGCCCTGTGTCATGAACTGAACGTCTTCGTGTTTAATTTTACAATATTTCATCTAATTTTATTTCCGTACTGCTTTTGAAATTTGCGTTTCCCTTTTCAATTGCAGCCCGCACCCCCGCTTGTCTCTGCCCTCTGTCCTTCCTCCTGTATTAAACGCAGCGCGAACCGTCACACATTGGTGCCGCTTCCCATCCCCCAGCGTTCCGCTTGGTGATTCCTTTCTCCAAGCAGCCAATCGGAATGCTCAGCGTCACCATTCTAATTAACATACCATTTTGTGCGCTGCCTATTTAGTCCGAGCTCCGAACAGTTTCTGATTATTATTGTGTTTGAAACCGACGGGGAAGTGCCTGATCCACCGAAACCCGCTCCCAAGAAGGGCGCCAAGAAAGCTCTGTCCAAACCGGCGAGCAAGTCTGGCAAGAAGCGCAAGAGGTCGAGGAAGGAGAGTTACAAAGTGATGAAGCAGGTTCATCCCGACACCAGCAGGTTCATCCCGACACCGGCATCTCCTCCAAGGCCATGAGCATCGTTCGTGAACGATATCTTCGAGCGCATCGCGGGTGAGGCTTACCGCCTGGCCGACTACAACAAGCGGTCCACCATCAGCTCCCGGGAGATCCAGACCGCCGTGCGCCTGCTGCTGCCCGGGGACCTGGCCAAGCACGCCGTGTCCGAAGGGACAATGGCGGTGACCAAGTACACCAGCTCCAACTGAAGACAAGTTTACTGACAAAACAAACGGGAAAATCAAAGGATCTTTTAAGAGCCACTCACGGTTTCATTAAAAGAACATTGCGACATGGACTTGAGGTAAGTTTGAAAATTGCTTTTTGATGCGCTCATTCAGAATCTTATCTCCGTTACTCAGAAATTGCTGTCCACTATTCAGTAGAATCCCGATTTCTCTGTTACATTCCTGCGTACTACACAGGAGCGGAATCGTGACGCACCCCTTCGCTGTCATTTCCTCTCGGTCATCAGGTTTCTCTGAAGAAGACACTAATTGTTGCTTCTGTTTTAATTACCGTGGAGACTGCGGTTCTTTGAGTTTTATCCCGTTTTAGTTACTTCTCTTAACCCCATTCCAACACTCACGGTTTGTTCAGACTGTATTTGTTAAAGCTCCACTTTCTGAAGGGCCATCCGCTGGTAAACTGACGTGAGTTTACACAATGACCGTCCGCTAACATTTATCAATTGAAATAAATCGGTGAACTAAATCTCCAGACACCGTGGCAATATTAACTACACTTAGTTTAAATCTGTTTCACCAATCATAAACGTCCCGCTACATTTCTCCAGACTGTATATGAAGGGAGAATACGCATATTTCCGGAAGCCAGAATTTTTCACGGTCAAGACTCCAAGTTTATTTCTGATTTATCAAATCTATCTGACGTTGTATGTATTCAGGAAACCTGGTTTCCTACATTTAAATTCTTCCTTCCAGGATTATATTGTAATTAGGCGTGATAGATTTTTTGGTAGAGAAGGTGCTATTGCAAATTTTATACAGAAAGGGAGAAGGCATACAGTTGTGGATGTGAATGAAATGTATGAGACACTTGTAGAAGTATTTGATTCAACAGGGAGCGACATTAAAGAGGAATATTATTATAACCATGGTGGAAAGCTTTCGATTGATGTGTTAGAGTATATGTGGCTCCAGCTCACTAAGGGTTGTATGGTTGGGGATTTTAATGCATAGACTTCACTGTGGGCTTGTTCTCAGAATGATGGTGCTGGTTTGAAATGCAGAAGAGTTTTAGATATTTCACTGTGTCTAACTGGTGGGAGAGTTATGAGATTTAATGTTCATAATAGTTCTGAAATTGCTGTAAATTTAACTTTGGTTTCAAACATTCATGCTGCAGTGAGTGGGTGGTATGTCATGGGAGATGAAACATTGGGGAGTGATCATTTTCCTCTATTTATAAGCCTGGGTTTAGACCAAGATGCCACTTTGAGGAGGTGGAATTTCGGTAAAGCAAATTGGAGAAGTTTTAATGTTTTATGTGATGAATGGGACATCTGTGTGGATGGAATGGTGAGCATGATGTCGATTTCTGCAAAGAAAGGTTGTCACGTTATTTCTCAAATTTGCTGGAAGAGACTCATATTAAAAAGTGCATTAATAGGGGAAAAGCTGTACCATGGTGGACGGAGGAGTGTGCAGAGGCAATTATTGAGAAAAATGTGGCATTTTGGAAAGTTAAGAAGTATCACTGTCCGCGTGATCTTATTAAGTGTAACAGGTCACAGGCCGTGGTGAGGAAAATAATGAAGATTGTGAAAAATATTTACTAGAGGTCATATTGTGCTAGAATTGGAAGGACTATTAACCTTGGAGGTGTTAGGGGAATGATTAAGACAATGGGGGGTGAGGGATTCATAGGGTTCCCAGTATTGATTAAAGAAGGTGATACAATTGTGACTGAAACAGAGAGGGTTTAGTTACTGGCTTGGTCATTTGCTGTAACTCATAATCAAAATAACGAAGAGACTAAACAATGTAGGGATAAGCTGTTAAGTGAATACCCAGACGTGTTGGAAACCTGCTGTAGCAATGACAGTGATGTAGAGTTTTCTTTGTGTGAATTTAGGAAAACAATTATTAATACAGGGCTGACGGCTCCAGGAAAGGATGATATAAGTTATTGCATGTTTAAACGTATGGCCACAGCTCTTTGGAGATAATATTACATTTTTGAATCCTATTTGGCATTCAGGCCATCTTCCCTCCTCATGGAAAATTGCAATTGTAGTGTCTATTCAGGATCCTGGTAAACCCCTGTTGGATCCTCCTAGTTATAGACCAATATTCCTGATTTCCCATTTGTGTAAACATATGGGATATATGGTATTAGAGTGGTTGAATTATATTTTGGAAAAGGGAGGGGACATGTTGTTGTTAATATACTGGATTAGTTTGAGGGGACAAGTGCTGGTTCAACATGTCCCAAAAGCAGTCAATGTTTTTATGCAGAAATCTCAGCATCTACTTCAACACAGCAAGCTTCCAGAAACAATAGAGTCAGTGGAAATGTCAATCCATCGCCTCCTATATTGTCGCGATGAGGCCACACTCAGGTAGGAGGAACAACACCTTGTATTCTATCAGGTCAGCCTCCAATCTGATGGCATGAACATCGATTTCTTGATCTTCCGGTCATGCCTCCCCTCCCTCATCAATCCCCATCCACTTTTCCCTCTTGTCGCCTGCCCATCACCTCCCTCGGGTGTTTCTCCCACCCCCACTTTTATTTCTTCCACGGCCTTCTGTTCTCTCCTATCAGACTTGCCCTTCTCCAGCCCTGTAGCTCTTTCACCAATCAACTTCCCAGCTCGTTACTTCATCTCTCCCTCTCCCAGTTCCAGTTATCACTTTGTGTTTCTCTCCCCCCTCCCCCACCTTTAAATTTACTCCTCATTGTTTGTTCCCAGTCCTACTGAAGAATCTTGGCCCAAAATGTAAACTGTACTTTATCCACAGATGCTGCCTGGCCTGCAGAGTTTCTCTAGCATTTTGTGTGTTCTTGGATTTCAATAACTGCAGATTTTCTCCTCTTTATTACTCAATGTCAACAGGCATTCTGTATGACAACTGTCAAAGTCCCACTGCAGATATGAAACTCGAGGTTCGGCAGATGCTGAGAATAAACTGCAAAGTAACACACAAAGTACTGCAGGAGCTCAGCAAGTCAGGCAGCATCTCAGCAGAGAAATAAACAGTCTAGGTAGGATGAAGTGTTTGGGCCCATAATATTCACGGTTTATTCCTCTGCATAGATGCTGCTGGGTCTACTGAGACCCGCCAGCATTTTGCAAACATAAACCTCTTTTTTTTCAGTCAATCAGTTTCCAGATGTTGCTGAACTTTCATTTGTAGCCTCATCCTCCTGCTCTGGTTCCCTCTTTCTACTCCCCATCAACTCGAGCCTCCATCACATCTAGAGCCTCCTTTTTGCTGACCCCACTTGTTTCTGCTCCATCGAATATTTACCCACCATTCTGCTCATACCTCAGAGGAGAGTATTGTATTGCAACAGTCTGGCTGTGTGAGGCACGGCCCTTCAAAATCAGTGAAAATCACCCAAAACAGTGAACAGAGAAGGGGAGAGCCTATATTACCAGCAATATCGAGGAGCAGATAGGGAAACAGATTCCGGAAAGGTGTAAGAATAACAGAGTTGTCATGATGGGAAATTTTAATTTGCCAAATATAGATTAGCATCTCTCTAGAGCAAGGGTTTTTATGAGGTGGAGTTTGTTAGGTGTGTTCTGGAAGGCTTCTTGACACAATACGTAGTTAAGCCTACAAAAGGAGAGGCTGCACTTGATTTGGTATTGGGAAATGAACTTGGTCAGGTGTCAGATCTCTCAGTGGGAGAGCATTTTGGAGATAGTGAATATAATCCTATCTCCTTTACAATATCATTGGAGAGATATTCGGAGCAGACAAGTTAGAAAAAAAATTAATTTGAATAAGGGGAATTATGAGGCTATCAGGCAGGAATTTGGAAACAAATGCTCTCAAGGAAAAGTACGGTAGTGTGGCAAATGTTCAGGGAATACGAGTGAAGTTCTGCAATAGTTACGTTCCCATGAGACACGGAAGTGATGGTAGTGTGCAGAAACTCTGGTGTACAAAGGCTGGTCAAGAAGAAAAGAAAACATTACTTCTTACTTCTTACTTCTCCTGACAGTAAGAGTGTTCACTTTGATTTGTAAATATGTGGATTTCATCTCCAGGCACAGTGAGGATATAAAATCCCCATTTGAATACACTCAGATATGAACTGATTGTTCATAGTCACAGTGCATTGATTACTCTTCACAAACATGTCTATCCAAATAGAAACTATTTGCACCATTGCAAAATACTCCACTTGAGGTTCCTCCCCTCCCTGAATCACAATATATAGGGGACAACCACCTAATTCTGATACAGCAGCTCAAAGAAAGCAACTTCCATTTCTTTGTTACAGGTACATCTGATTTTTCTGAGTCTTTCTGAAATAATTATTGTCAAGCATTAAATGTAGATGGCTTCATTGGTAAATTGAAAGATGAAGAAACAATTGATGGAGCTGTGGATAGTGTGGAGGACTGGCAATAAATACAGCAAAATGTAGATCAATTGCAGATATAAGCTGGGAAATGGCAAATGGAATTTGACCCAGATAAATGTGACGAATTGCACCTCAGTAAGGCAAATGCAAGACAGAACACTGTTATGGACAAGGTCCTTTGGTGTTGCTGAGCAGAGAGATCATGGTATCCTAGTTCATTGCTAGTTGTAAGTAGCTACACAAGTTGGTATGTTGTTTAGAATTAGGCTTACAACATGCTTGCATTTATTATTCGAAGCATTTAGATCAATAGTCATGTTCCTACTTTGTAAGACTCTCGTTGGGCCACATCTGGATGACTGCATACAGTACTGGTCGCCCCACACTTGGAAGGATGTGGAGGCTTTGGAGAGGGTGAAGAATATGTTTACCAGGATGCTGCTTCATTTAGAGGGTGTGTGCTATCACAGGAGGCGTAATAAATTGTTGTTTCCACTGGAGCTCCAAAGGCTGAGGGGTGATCTGATAGAGGATTGCAGGAAGATGGAGGGTATGGACATGGTATAGGCAGGAAGGATTAGTGTTTGGGTGTTTTTGATTTGCTTTATAGCTAGTTCATCACAACATTGTGGCCCTAATGGCCTGCTGTTGTGCTGTACTCTTCATTGTTCTATGTTCTGAGTTTTCCAAAGCCCGAATGGCCGGACGTCTTGATATCGGATTAAACAGTAATGCAGAGAGACTTTCTGAACAGGTGGGATTGTCTTACCTCCACTTCTTTAACATTGTTCATTGTTGAAATTGCCTGCAATCCCAAAAAATGAACAGGTTCAGGAACTCGAGATCAAATTCAATTTTCTTTACAGATATACAACCAAACGAAACAACATTCCTCTACAACGTGCTCCAACCACAGAACATCGATCGCACAAAGCACATAAAACTAAATATTGTCAAAAATAAGTGAATAAAATATAGTTCACAATGCATGCAGTGTGCAGCTAATAAAAAAAAAAAAAACAACTAACAGTAAAGAGCTCACTGTCTTGTGATGAGTGGTCGGGAGTGGCAGGGCATTCATTGGTTTTGTAACCTAATGGAAGAAGCTATTACCCAGTCTAGCAGTCATAGTTCTCAAGCTCCAGTGCCTCCTTCCCGATGATTATAGGTCAAAGAGATTGGGAGATATGTGCCAGGGATCCTCAATGATGCTTTGGGCTTTGACTAAATCAAATGTGTCAAATCATTAATATTCCAAACAACATTTTATTTAAAGTCAAACATCTATTTTTTGATATAATGAACATACTGAAATGCAATAAAAAACATTAATTTTTCCAAGTCAAATTGAGTTTATTCTTATTATCATAAGTTCAGTGAGGTACGGATTCAGTACCAAGGAAAATTTGCATGCAGCAACATCACAAAGATGAAGGGACAGACAGCACACAGAATATAGATTATGCATTAGGTCGACCTTAAGTCATGCCATATGCAATAAAGTCGATTTGCCATCATGAGTATATATTTTCAGAAGTTAATTGGCTGGAATAGTAATGAATGGGAGATTGGTTTGACTAGACAAAATAGATGAATGTTACTTGAGGCAGGCATCCCCAAGAGTGCTGAAAACATTGTCAATTACAATTTCCCACGAGACGTTACTCACGGACAGTTATACAAAACCGTGTAGGTCTTGTAATGGAAATGTTCCCATGATAGTTCAGGGTTTATTCATCGAGAAGATACTTTGATTGATGTACCAGTTCGGTGGGAGGTGGACGGGGTAATATTTTGGTAATATTTTCTGAGGAGCTGACTGGTCAAACTAAATAGTGCGAACTGGTGCCGAATACTTTCCTGTATTCAATGGTGGGTGAGGTTCACCAATGACGGACTGGGCCATATTTAGTACTTATTACTGGCTTTTCCGTACAATTGCATTGATGCTTCCATATCAGGCCAAGATGAAACCAGTCAATAAACTCTCTAACAGACATCTGTAGAAATTTGTCAATGTTTCAGATAATAATTCAAATTTTGTCAAGCTTCCAAGAAAGCATAGCGTTTTTGGTGACATTCCAAATCTCCTCAAATTCCTATTGAAATATAGCCGCTGTCACACCTTCTTTACAGCTCTATCAATATTTTGGGTCCAGGTTAGCTCCTCGGACATACTGGCCCCCAGGATCTTAAAATAGCTCCCTCACTGCATTTCTGATCCCTCCATGAGGATTAGTGTGTGTCATTCACTCAACTATTATGTGTCATCTGTCCTCATACCCGAACTCCGGAAAACACGTTGAGGAATTCTTCCATGGACAACAAAGTCAATGGTCTGAGATAACTGACCAGCAAGTTGACTTCACAATACTTTGTTAATTGTCAATTCAAATATGAGCGAAAGTCTGAGAATCAGATTCCCACGACACAATAGGTGACTTTGTGGTTTGTTAGAAGTAAAGGTCTGTTAAGATCTATCAAGAACAGTGCATTCCAGTGATCCACTACTCTCTGAATAAATAAAACCCTACCCATCACATGCCCTTTGAACACGCACCTTCTCACTTTAAATGCCTGCCCTTTGATATTTGACATTTCAACCCCGGGAATCAGATACTCCCTGTCTACTCTATCTATGCCTCTTTTAAACTTATAAACCTTCATCGGAATTCCCCTCAGGCTATGGTGCTCCAGAGGAAACAACTCACCGTCCTTTCCAATTGTACCCAGTCTCAATTGTAAGCCAGACTGACGCTGTGGAAATACAGCTCCAGAAATATGATTTTTATTTCTGCAAGGAGCATGTGTGTGTGTGGCAAATATCCGTCGACATTTCCTGGTACATGCTTCAGAGCATCGACTGATGATAAGAGGATGCTCACCATGACACTGGAGTAAACTCCGGATGTCTCCTTCTCCTGTGTAGTAAAGGACTTCAATTTGCTGCATCCTACTACAGGTTCTGAGTTATCATAATTCGAAAATGAGCAATGCTAAAAGTTCAGGTGCAACTGTTCTATTTATATTTTCTGCCCATTACACTACTGGTGTTTTGGCAGCAATAAAGGTCTTCCTTCTTTGGCTGTGTTCAGGGCTTCCTTCATCATGTCAGTGTTACGCCTGTGACAATAGACAATAGGTGCAGAAGAAGACCATTCAGCCCTTCGAGCCTGCACCGCCATTATGAGATCATGCCTGATCAATTACTATCAATACCCTGTTCCTGCCTTGTCCCCTAATCCCTTGATTCCCCTATCCATAAGATACCTCTTTAGCTCCTTGAAAGCATCCAGAGAATTGGCCTCCACTACCTTCCGAGGCAGTGCATTCCAGACCCCCACAACTCTCTTGCAGAAGAAGTTTTTCCTTAACTCTGTACTAAATGACCTTTTTTAATGATCCTCTTTTTAAAACGTTTTTTATTGCGTTTTCAAATAATTACAGAAAGAAAAACAAATATACCCTTAGCCCCTCCCCTCTAACAACCCTACAGAAAAAAAGAAAATGAAAAAAAAAAGAAAGAAAGCGAGAGTGCCTGTATATCTGAAGATCCCCACATGCTCCACGGAGTTCGTAATAACTTTATTATATATACTTATTTCTTTCCCCAAATAACCAATTATTTTATCTTCGGAGCAGTCAATTGAGATCTTAAGCTGTGTTGCCTTTAAGGCATTTGTTTAGTTTATTATACTTTTGCTTTAGTAATTTGTTTGTTATCATTTTCTAGTTAAAGTTAAGGTTGTTTAAAGTAAATTCGTTTTCTGTGATATATAGCGGCATGCGATGACGTCACTCCCAGTTACGCCGTGTGTTGTGGGAGAATACCGGTTTGGAGAAACAGGAAGGAGGGGGCTTATGTGTACAGTATCAGCGCGAGAAAAGTTTTCTTTCTACGCACTAGAAACATTAGTGAATCAACGCCCTAAGTTCATGAGATAATCGATATGTTGAATTAAAAATGTTAACGCTGATTCTGTTAAAAGTAATGATGATTGATAAAGTTTATGTTTTTTGTTATTTAAAGAGTTGCGGATAGTTTGTGTTGAAGTGTATTTAAAGCCAGTCGATGGCGTGGGTAGATTCTGACTGTATGTTGCACTTTAATGTAAGATTGTTGTTGTAGTTTTACTTTTGCAAGTGTTTATGATGTAAATGTGATGTCAAGAAGGAAACAAATACAGTATATTTTTTGTATTGTTTTATCAACAGTTTTCACCATACCTTAATGTGGAAGAGTGAACAGTAAATGGTTAATCTTACTGGGACCGCCTCATTGATTGGTTTATGCTTGGTGTTTAGTTCAGAGTTATTTTACAGCTGTGCGAGAACACTACATAAGCATTTACGAGAATGACAGCATCTGATTTCAAAGCACAGAAAATCCTGCAGTCTCGTTCCTGCAGTTCTTCCATTGGAGTGAAAATCATATAGTTATTGGAGATGATGTATGTTGCCGTATGTCGATTACAATAATGACATTTGTGCTGTTCATTTTTTTCAGACAGCTGCACCATAGACCCTGAAAGTGACATCAGGAATATCTTCTCCACAAGTTACAGTGAGCATCTGGGTTAAAACTGATCAACAGCACAAGGTCAGAAACTTAGTGTCACTACCAAAAGTTCCAGCCAATAGAAGTTCAACACTGTATAATGTGTGTTAAAGAAATGTGAAATAGTGCAACACTTGTAATAATAATTAACAATCAATGAAACATACAAACAATGTGTTCTTCATTAGCATTTATTGTAAGACTGGAAGTGGTTACTACTGATATTGGCAACATTTATTCACCATACCTAATATCTGTGCTCTTGAGATTGTCCCCATTAAACACAAAATTATTATAAATAATTAATTTTAGACATACTTATATAAGACCATATGACATAAGAGCAGAATGAGATAATCGGGCCCATTGAATCAGCTCTGCCATTCAATCACTGATGATCCTTTGTTTTGTCTCCTCCTCAACCCCATGAGAAAGTAAGGATACATGGGATCCAAGGAGACATTGCTTTGTGGATCCTGAACTGACTTACCCCAAGAAGGCAAAATGTGCTTGGAGACGGGTCATATTCTGCATGGAGGCCAGAGTCCAGTGTTGTGCCTCAGGGATCTATTCTGGGACTCCAACTCTTCGTGATTTTTATAAATGACTGAGACGAGGTAATTTAATGAGATGAGGCATTAATAAGATGCAAAACTGGGCTGAGAAATGGTAGATGAAGTTCAACCCAGATAAGTGTGGCCTGGTTCATTTTGGTAGGTCAAATATGATGGCAGAATGTAGAGTTAATGCCTAGACTCTTGGCAGTGAGGAGGATCAGAGGGATCTTGGGGTCCCAGGCCCAAATTTTCTTTAAATAACTATTTATGGTTCTTAGTAATTGTTCCATCCAAATAAGTAAGTTTATTTCTTACAATTTTAAAAGGAAGGTTAGTATTAATTGATACTAAATGATTCAATAGAATAAGTTCACTCTTATCCTGAATACTGACTAAAACAGGAGACAAAAGAATGTACGATAGCTAATAAAGTCTCAACATTAGGAATATAAAGCAAAAGGTCATCGGCATAATGCAAAATTTCTAAGGTAAGGACATGTTCAGCACAGCTTTGTAGGCTGGAGGGCCTGTATTGTGCAGTAGTTCCGTGTTTCTATGTTTCTATCATATCTGTTTCCTCAACATTTCATGTCCCTCCACCAATATTCCTAATATCTGCAAACCTGGCAGGAAAACCATCTATTCCTTCATCTAAGTCATTATATACAGCATAAAAATAAGTGGCCCCATAGGAACCCTGCGGATCACCACTAGCCACTGGCAGCCAACCAGAACAGGATCCATTTATTCCCACTCGCTGCCTCCTACCAATCAGCCAATGTACTACCCATGTTAGTAAAATTCTTGTAATATCATGGGCTCTTAATTAAATACGCAGCCTTCTGTGTGGCACTTGTGTCAAAGGACTTCTTAACGCCCAGATATACAAAATACACTGCATCCCCTTTATCTATCCTACTGGCATTCTCATCAAATTATCGCAAAAGGTACATATTTTTAGCCAGATGGTGGTGGAATTATGGAATTCGTTGCCACATACAGTGTGGAGGCCCAATCATTGAAGGTGCTTAAGGAGGAGATTGATAGGTATCTAATTAGTCAGTGTATCAAGGGATATGGGGAAAAAGTCGGAAATTGGATCTAGATGGGAGAATAGTTCAGCTCATGGTGGAGTGGCAGAGCAGACTCAATGGGTCGAATGGCCTCCTTCTGCACCTTTACCTTGCTTGAAATGTAATATGAATTATTAATAGAGTAAACAAATAGACTATAACAGAGACAGTACTTAGCTCATGACGAATTAATGTTGTCACAAATAAAGTGACTATGAATCACTGATTATTTCTACTTGGCATAATTTATAATTATTTAATTATTTCTAGTTAAATATTGCTATATTTCTACAGAATTCCTGCTTAGTGTGAATGTAACGAGATCCAATTTCCTTCGGGATCAGTAAAGTATGTCGTTCAGTCCGTCTGTCTGACTGAAGTTTCTGGCAGACTGAATTCCTTCCGATGGATCATTGCTGGGAGTGCTCGTTCCTTTTGGGCAGCTCGCCATCTACAACACAAGTTCAGAAATATTCATTTGTTACTGAAAGCATAGTACCTTAAAACCTGGAATACAACAAATGATTAATATTGAATAGGATAAAAAAACCTGACGCATAAAGGTTTGGAACAAGAGGAAGTGGATTATGATGAATGTTAAATTGTGCCAATGCTTGAAATAAGGGATGGCAATAAATAAAGGGCTGCAAGAAAACCACAGACATGTCATCAGGTTTGAAGGACCATGTGCCTCAATGACCCTGAGTTCTATGTTGTCTGGAGTCAGGGCCTTCTGCTTTAGCTCTTGGTAGTATCAGCCATACCTAACAGGTCAATAAGTAGAGGCCAGGCGAAGAGATGTCCATGGGTCCTGCCCGTTCAGGGTTTCAGTTCAGCAATAAAAATTCAGACTGGTAAATCAAAACTGGTCTGGAAAAGCAATAAAGAATAATTCTACATCTGAGTGTAACTGTATTCCTGAGTCTCCACATGAAATGCATACTAGACAGTAGAGAAAACTAAGTGGAAGTACTGACATGATGAAGGAAGCCCTGGACACAACCAGAGAGGAAGACCTTTATTGCTGCCAAAAACACCGGTAGTGTAATGGGCAGAAAATATAAATAGAACAGTTGCATTTGACTTTCAGCTTTGTTCATTTTCGAATTATGATAACTCAGAACTTGTAGTAGGATGCAGAAAATTTAATTCCTTTACTGCACAGAAGAAAGAGACATCTGGAGTTTACTCCAATGTCGTGGTGAACATCCTCTTATCGTCAGTCGTGTGCTCTGAATCATGCACCAGGAAATGCTGCTTGATATTTGCCACACACACATACTCCTTGCAGAACTAAAAATCTTATTTCTGGAGCTGTATTTCCTCAGTGTCAGCTTGGCTTACAATTGAGACTAGATACAACTATTGTATTATACAATATTAATTAAAGTTCATAATGTGCTCCTTTGTTGCCTTTACATAGATCTAGTTTTATCAAGAGAACAGAAACATTCCCCGATATGTGACACAGCAGACTCTGCTTAGCTAATATTATAGACTGATTACTTCTGTTGAAAGTTATCAATATACGTTATCAAATGACAATTTTAATTAAATTACAAAGCACTTCAAATCACTTCAACAGGACTGACGATTTGGTATTCACTTAATGAGTGACATGTCAACAGAAACATTGAGAAAGTTTGTAGTATGATACCAAAGCAAAACAGATTATTGTGTAATGTGGGCATTGATTGCAAATTGATTGGAACTCATTGTCCTGTAATTCTGTTTGAGGCATCATGGTCGTGGAATTATGGAATTCGTTGCCACATGCAATGTGGAGGCCCAATAATTGAGGGTGTTTAAGGAGGAGATTGATGGGAATCTAATTAGTCAGGGTATCAAGGAATATGGGGAAAAAGTCGGAAATTGGAGATGGGAGAATACTTAAGCTCATGGTGAAGTGGCGGAGCAGACTCAAGGGGCCGAATGGCCTACTTCTGCTCCTTTACCTTGTCTTGTCTTGACATGTGAATTATTAATATAGTAAATGAATAGACTAAACTCAGAAACAGTGCTTAGCTGATAACGAATTAATGTTGTCACGAATAAAATGACTATGAATCACTGATTATTTCCACGGCATAATTTATTATTATTTAATTATTTATGGTTTTATATTTCTATATTTCTACGTGGGCTTTTCCGCCGGCTTTTACTATTACGCTGTTACAGGAGTTCTAGCCTTTCTTCTGGTGCGTCTCAAGGAGCTGTTCCCCAGACCTCTTTTATCCCCACTCATAGGGTCTCAGATGTCACTCAGGGTGGAATGATGCCATCCCCTAACCTGCCCAAGTTGCCTGAGGGCATCCACGAAGCATAGTATTCAATACACAATTCCGCCTCCAAGAAACAATGACCTTTTCCGTGGCTTTGTATCGCTGGGGGCCAGGACATTCCAAACTTCTCTCTCTCATTTCCTGGGTCTACTACCCTGACTTAATAGCGATCTTGCAATTCTCAAAAAGGAAGAGGGAGAAAACAGAGAACTATCGGCCTGTCAGCCTGACATCAGTGGTGGGAAAGATGCTGGAGTCCATTATTAAGGATGAAATTGTGGCATATCTAGATAGCAGTGATAGGATTGGGCCAAGCCAGCATGGATTTACCAAGGGTGAATCATGCTTGACTAATCTGTTGGAGTTTTTCGAGGATGTAACCAGGAAGTTAGACGGGGGAGATGCAGTGGATGTAGTGTACCTTGATTTTCAGAAGGCATTTGATAAGGTCCCACATAGAAGATTGGTGGGTAAAATCAAAGCTCATGGCATCGGGGGGAAGGCATTGACATGGATAGAACACTGGTTGGCAGATAGAAAGCAAAGGGTAGGTGTGAATGTGTGTTTCTCGGAATGGCAGGTGGTGACTAGTGGGGTGCCACAGGGCTCGGTATTGGGACCACAGCTGTTTACCACTTACGTTAATGATTTGGATGAAGGCATAAAAAATAACATCAGCAAATTTGCTGATGATACTAAGCTGGATGGCAGTACGACATGTGATGAGGATGCTGGGAGAATTCAGGGTGACTTGGATAGGCTGGGTGAGTGGGCAGATACTAGGCAGATGGCGTTTAATGTGAATAAGTGTGAGGTTATCCACTTTGGGAGTAAGAACAGGAAGGTAGATTATTATCTGAACGGTTTAGAGTTGGGTAAGGGAGCAATACAAAGAGATCTCGGAGTCCTTGTTCATCAGTCACTGAAGGTGAATGAGCAAGTACAGCAGGCAGTGAAGAAGGCTAATGGAATGTTGGCCTTTATTGCAAAGGGAATTGAGTACAAGAGCAAGGAAATCATCCTGCATTTGTACAGAGCCCTGATGAGATCTCACCTGGAGTATTGTGTACAGTTTTGGTCTTCAGGGTTAAGGAAGGACATCCTGGTTGTAGAGGAAGTGCAGCGTAGATTCACGAGGTTAATTCCTGGGGTGTCCAGTCTTACGCAGAGAGGTTCGAGAGACTGGGCTTGTACACGCTGGAATTAAGGAGATTGAGAGGGGATCTGATTGAAGCATGTAAGATTATTAAGAGATTGGACTAGATAGAGGCAGGAAATATGTTCCAGATGCTGGGAGAGTCCAGTACCAGAGGGCATGGTTTGATAATAAGGGGTAGGTCATTTAGGACAGAGTTAAGGAAAAGCTTCTTCTCCCAGAGAGTTGTGGGGGTCTGGAATGCACTGCCTTGGAAGATAGTGGAGGCCAATTCTCTGGATGCTTTCAAGAAGGAGCTAGATAGGTATCATGGATAAGGGAATCAAGAGATATGGGGACAAAGCAGGAACAGGGTATTGATAGTAATTGATCAGCCATGATTTCAAAATGGCGGTGCAGGCTTGTAGGGCTGAATGGTCTACTGCACCTATTGTCTATTGTCACAGGCGTAACACTGACATGATGAAGGAAGCACTGAACACAGCCAGAGAAGGAAGACCTTTATTGCTGCCAAAAACACCAATAGTGTAATGGGCAGAAAATATAAATACAACCGTTGCACGTGAACTTTTAGCATTGCTCATTTTTGAATTATGATAACTCAGAACTTGTAGTAGGATGCAGCAAATTGAAGTCCTTTACTACACAGGAGAATGAGACATCTAGAGTTTACTCCAGTGTCATGGTGAACATCCTCTTATCATCAGTCGATGCTCTGAAGCATGTACCAGGAAATGTCGATGGATATTTGCCACACACACACATGCTCCTTGCAGAAATAAAAATCATATTTCTGGAGCTGTATTTCCACAGCGTCAGTCTGGCTTACAATTGAGACTGGATACAATTGGAAAGGACGGTGAGTTGTTTCCTCTGGAGCACCATAGCCTGAGGGGAATTCCGATGAAGGTTTATAAGTTTAAAAGAGGCATAGATAGAGTAGACAGGGAGTATCTGATTCCCGGGGTTGAAATGTCAAATATCAAAGGGCAGGCATTTAAAGTGAGAAGGCGTGTGTTCAAAGGGCATGTGAGGCGTAGGGTTTTATTTATTCAGAGAGTAGTGGATCACTGGAATGCACAGTTCTTAATAGATCTTAACAGACCTTTACTTCTAACAAACCACAAAGTCACCTGTTGCCTGGTCGGAATCTGCTTCTCAGACTTTCGCTCATATTTTCCTGTGAATTGACAAGAAACAAAGAATTGTGAATTCAACTTGCAGCTCAGTTATCTCAGACCATTGACTTTCTTGCCCATGGAAGAATTCCTCACCGTGTTTTCCGGAGGTCGGGTTTGAGAATATAGAGTTCGGGTATGAGGACAGATGACACATTATAGTTGAGTGAATGACACACACCAATCCTCATGGAGGGATCAGAAATGCAGTGAGGGAGCCATTTAAAGTTCCTGGGGGCCAGTATGTCCGAGGAGCTAACCTGGACCCAACATATTGATACAGCTGTAAAGAAGGTGTGACGGCGGCTATATTTCAATAGGAATTTGAGGAGATTTGGAATGTCACCAAAAATGCTATGCTTTCTTGGAAGCTTGACAAAATTTGAATTATTATCTGAAACATTGACAAATTTCTACAGATGTCTGTTAGAGAGTTTATTGACTGGTTTCATCTTGGCCTGATATGGAAGCATCAATGCCATTGTACGGAAAAGCCTGTAATATGTACTAAATATGGCCCAGTCCGTCATTGGTGAACCTCACCCACCATTGAACACAGGAAAGTATTCGGCACCAGTTCTCACTATTTAATTTGACCAGACAGCTCCTCAGAAAATATTTCCAAAATATTACCCCGTCCACCTCCCACCCCACTTGTGCATCAATCAAAGTATCTTCTCGATGAATAAACCCTGAAGTATCATGGGAACATTTCCATTGCAAGACCAACCCGATTTTCTATAACTGTCCGTGAGTAACTTCTCGTGGGAAATTGTAATTGACATTGTTTTCAGCCCTGTTGGGGATGCCTGCCTCAAGTAACATTCATCTATTTTGTCTAGTCAAACCAATCTCCCATTCATTACTATTCCAGCCAATTAACTTCTGAAAATATATACTCATGATGGCAAATCGACTTTATTGCATATGGCATGACTTAAGGAAGAGCTAATGCATAATCTATATTCTGTGTGCTGTCTGTCCCTTCATCTTTGTGATGTTGCTGCATGCAAATTTTCCTTGGTACTGAATCCGTACCTCACTGAACTTATGATAATAAGAATAAACTCAATTTGACTTGGAAAAATTAATGTTTTTTATTGCATTTCAGTATGTTCATTATATCAAAAAATAGATGTTTGACTTTAAATAAAATGTTGTTTGGAATATTAATGATCTGACACATTTGATTTAGTCAAAGCCCAAAGCATCATTGAGGATCCCTGGCACATATCTCCCAATCTCTTTGACCTATAATCATCGGGAAGGAGGCACTGGAGCTTGAGGACTATGACTTCTAGACCGGGTAATAGCTTCTTTCATTAGGTTACAAAACCAATGAATGCCCTGCCACTCCCGACCTCTCATCACAAGACAGTAAGCTCTTTACTGTTAGTTGTTCTTTTAATGTGCTGCACACTGCATGCATTGTGAATTATATTTTATTCACTTATTTTTGACAATATTTAGTTTTATGTGCTTTGTGCGATCAATGTTCTGTGGTTGGAGCACGTTGTAGAGGAATGCTGTTTCGTTTGGTTGTATATCTGTAAAGAAAATTCAACAATGAACACTGTTAAAGAAGTGGAGGTAAGACAATCCTACCTGTGAAGAAATTCCCTCTGCATTACTGTTTAATCTGGATTCAAGACGTCTGGACATTTGGGCTTTGGAAAACTCAGTGTTAACAAGCAGCAGGAGAAACACCAGGACGACAAGTGTTTTTTGAAAGGCCATTATCTGGAGGAAGGTATCTCACTTTTGATAGCTCTGGTAAAGAGAAAAGAAGGACATTGAAAGCTTATGGATATTGAAAGACCTAGATAGAGTTGAAGTAAAGAGGATGTATTTTGTGGTGGTGGAGTTTGGGACCAGACGGTACAGCCTTGGAGTAAAAGTATGTCACTTTACAACAGGGATGAGGAGGGATTTCTCGAGCCAGAAGGTGGTGAATCTGTGGAATTGCTTGCCACAGACAGCTGTGAAGCTAAGTGATTGGGGATGTGTAAAGTGGAGATTGATAGATTATTCATTAGTATGTTTGTGAAAGGTTCCTGACCAGGGGAAGCAAATGGGGTTGAGAGGGATAATAAATCAGCCAAAATGGAATGGTGGGGCAAACCCTTTGGGTTTAAATGGCCTAATTCTGCTCCTATGACTTTTGGAAACTACAAATTGAGAGGTAGAATATTTCAGAAAACTGAGAATACAGGTAAAGTGAATACAGACAGACTTCTATATGACAAGAATGACTTATCGTTGGATAGCTGGGACAGTAAATCAGATCAGTTTTAAAGGCAATACTGTATTTTTGTAGATTAAGTTGTGTGTGTTCAACAATAGGCTATAGTATATCTGTGCTGAATTCAGTTCCCACATATTGTCTTGTACAATCAGATACCTGTCACAAGGTAATAGATTATCTGCAGAAGTACAGACTCTAGTAGCCTTGAAGACTACTTTAGAACACCCTTCAATTGTAGATAGAATAACATTAAAATTACTATTCTCTTCTTTAATCACAGAGAGTATGAATTTAGATTCCATTCCGTATGAGCTGCAAGTTCCTGTACTGCTGCCTTTGCTGAGCTGATTGTTTTCCATTTCCCTAAAGTTGTTTTTATGCTGATTTCGTATCAGTGTCAAGTGTGACCAGGTGGTGTGATTCTTCCCTTGAGGCTATAGAATGGGTTCAAGGTCCAATCTTGTGAACAGTTCAAATTCTAGGATGCTATTTCAATGCAGCTCTGAAGCAATCCAGGCAGAGTTGTTAAAGCCTCTTGAGTGATTTCCATGTACCTTGGAAAAGATGGGCAAGTTCTCCCTGGTGTTCAGTCCTTGTCCTTTCTATCAGTGTCATTATCAAACACATTGTCGTAACATTGCTGCATGAGTGAGATTGGATGCTGTTTTTTCAATTTATCAAAAACTGTACTTCTAAAATACCTCAATGACAGAGAAATGGTTCAGGACAGCCCAATCAGAGCATAATACATTCAATGGCCACTTTATTATGGACACCCGTACATCCCACTACACTTGTTAGTGCCGATATCTCATCATCCAAAATTTTCGATGTAACTTAATGCATAAAAGCATGCAGGAATGGTCAGGAGATTCATTTGCTGTTGAGACCAAACATCAGCATAGAAGAGAAATGAGATCGTAGTGACCTTGACCATGGATTGATCACATGTGCCAGGCAGGGTGGTTTGAGAATCTCAGAACCTTCAGCGACTTTCATGTACAAGAGATTCCAGCGTTTAAAGATAAGTCATCTGATCTTTGGCAGTTCTATGGGTGAAAATATTTGTTTCTGTGATATGTCAGACTGTTTAAGGTGACAGAAAGGTGCTATTAACTCAAATTACATGTTAAATCAATGGTGTGCAGAAGAACATCTCATGAACATGGAATGTCGAAACTAATTTAACGTCATTGCTGCTTGTGTAGTTTAGGAGCCAACATGTCTAATGATATTGTGAGAGATTTAAAATTCTAATTGGAATCTTGACCTTGAGTTTAGAAATAGCAAGTTGTAAATTGCAAAGGATTTAACCAACAGCTACAAACTAACAGTCAAACATGTCAGTTTGCTATGAAAATGCTTTGAGAACATAGAACAATGACGAGTACAGCACAGCACCAGGCCATTTGGGCCACAATGTTGTGATGAACTAGCTATAAAGCAAATCAAAAACACCCAAACACTAATACTTCCTGCCTATACCATGTCCATACCCTCCATCTTCCTGCAATCCTCTATCAGATTACCCCTCAGCCTTTGGAGCTCCAGTGGAAACAACATTTTATTACGCCTCCTGTGATAGCACACACCCTCTAAATGAAGCAGCATCCTGGTAAACATATTCTTCACCCTCTCCAACGCCTCCACATCCTTCCAAGTGTGGGGCGACCAGTACTGTATGCAGTCATCCAGATGTGTCCCAACGAGAGTCTTACAAAGTAGGAACATGACTATTGAGCTAAATTATTTGAATAATAAATGCAAGCAGGTTGTAAGCCTATTTCTAAACAACATACCAACTTGTGTAGCTACTTACAACTAGCAATGAACTAGGATGCCATGATCTCTCTGCTCAGCAACACCAAAGGACCTTGCCCATAACAGTGTTCTGTCTTGCGTTTGCCTTACTGAGGTGCAATTCGTCACATTTATCTGGGTCAAATTCCATTTGCCATTTCCCAGCCTATATCTGCAATTGATCTACATTTTGCTGTATTTATTGCCAGTCCTCCACACTATCCACAGCTCCATCAATTGTTTAATCATCTGCCAATTTACCAATGAAGCCATCTCCATTTAATGCTTGTCAATAATTATTTCAGAAAGACTCAGACAAATCAGATGTACCTGTAACGAAGAAATCGAAGTTGCTTTCTTTGAGCTGCTGTATCAGATTTCGGTGGTTGTCCCCTATATATTGTGATTCAGGGAGGGGAACAACCTCAAATGGAGTATTTTGCAATGGCGCAAATATTTGGATAAACATGTTTGTGAAGAGTAATCAATGCACTGTGACTATGAACAAACAGTTCATATCTTAGTGTATTCAAATGGGGATCTTATATACTCACTGTGCCTGGAGATGAAATCCACATATTTACAAAATCAAAGTGAACACTCTTACTGTTAGGAGAAGTAAGAACCAAGATGCACTTATACCTCATCCGTAGCATGGACTCTCAAATTGCACCGTCCACTGCAATCTTGGTCAGCAACCAATAATTTCCTATCTTTTTCCTTCCTGTGTTCCTCAGGAGTAGAGTGACATTTGTGATTTCCCGGTCACGGGGAGCAATTCCTGACTAATTATTCTTGCACTATGAATGCCTTCACAATCGCTTCAGCCTCTTTTTGCGAATCCGTGATGTCTTGTCCATCCACCGTCAGGATTTACAACTCTCCAAGCAATATCTCCTTATTAAAAGTGATGATACTCAATGCCGCCCAGGCTTCAATTTCTGGCATCTCTTCATGTCGGAAAACATTGGAGACTGACACAAAGTACGTGTACAGTTCTCTGCCGTTTCAGTGTATCTGACAACTTCTCCAGTGTCATTTCCCAGAGGTCCAATATCCATTCTACACTCTCTTTTACTGTTTATACATCTGTAAAAGTACTCTTTGTATCCTCTTTAATATTCACAAAAAGAATTAGGTTTAATATCACTGCTATATGTCTTGAAATGTGTTATGCTGGAGAAGTACATCGTAATACATTATAATAAAACCAGTAAATCACAGTTAGATTTCTATAAAAATAGTATAAAAAAGGTAAATAAGTAAGAAATCCGATGTCAGATGGGAAGAGGCTGTCGCTGAACTATTGAGTGTGTGCCTTCAGGCTCCTGTACCTCCTCCATGATGGTAGAAATGGGAAGAAGGCATGTCCTGGGTGGTGGTGGTCCTTCATGATGGATGCTGCCTTTTTGAGGCAGCGCTCGTCAGTGATGTCATGGATGCTATTATTTCATCCATACTTTTCCTTAATTCTATTGTAATTATTCTGCACATTATTCTACACCTTCTGCATTATTAATGTTTTACCTTATCCTACCTCATTACACTGTGTAACGATATGATTTGATTTGTCTCAAGGGTATACATGCAAAAACATTCACTATTGCGGTACCTATGGCAATAATAAAAACATTCCAATTCCAATCTGTTGAACCCACATCCCTGCTATTTAGTGAAATACTGTCCACAGCCCTAGTTATGTGATTTGTCAGGACTTCAGACCTAGCATGTTTCAGCTGGAACCTGTCCAATCAAATCATCTCCATCCTTCCGCAATAGTGGAAGCAAAGTACCATGAATCTAAGCATTCTTCTCTTCCTCCAGCCAGCCCTCCTGTCACCCGCAGCCATTGGATCGTCTTGACTTAAGGAGGGACAGCTGTAGCCTAATAGGGGGCAGGTGTTTATAAGGGACTCGGGGACTGAGCCTGGGTGTGGGTTGTCCTACTCCGAAGCCGGTTTAACCCGATCTGTACCTGGGCTGACGGCTCTGAATTCTACTCTTTCCCTGGTTGCCGGCCTGCTCGGAATCCTGTTTTGCCCTGTTGCCGGCCTCTTCTGCATATGTTCTGTCCGGTTGGACTTGTTCCACTGCTTCTCTCGTGTGCGCTGGTCCCGCTGTTCCGCCTTAGTCGCCTTGCCTGCGCTGTCACGCTGTTGGTTGCCCTTCCCAATAAACCGGTGTATCACGGTAGCCCTACTGCTCACGTGGACGCAGCTTTCTTCTGATTCCTTGCCTCCCTCAGGCAGGCCCGGCTGGACTGCCGCTGCCCGGTGGGGATTCTGCCCTTTCCACCCATTGCTCACTAAGGGTTGTGCCCCGCACCTGCCCAGGTGTCCGCTCCTTGCAGATGCCTCCGTGTTTTTAGCCTGGGAGGTGGCCCTGCCATCCATGCGGCCCGCCACGAGCTCTGGGATCCTCCTGCCCTATCACGAAATCGGGGATCCAGCCCCGCCTGCATAAGCCCCTGCATGCCACGGCATCCCCATCCTGTCCTACCCCTAGTACTTCAGTGCCTGCGTTCTGCATTCGGGTCCAATCCTGTCCCCGTCCTGACAAGCTCCTGGAGACTTGATACTATCAAAAGGCTTGTCAGGAGGCAGATAAGAGTCAGGAGTCTAGATGTAGGGATGAGAGTGATGAAAAACCAGAATGGGTAAGGATGGGATTTCTCTATTAGGTCTCCAGATAAAGTTTGAATAACCAACAGACTTATGATCTGTTATGGCTTCTGTCACATGAAGTGGATGTTTTTCACTGGGTACTGTAAAACAAATGGAAAGTTAAAAACAGTATATTCCACGAATGGATGGTTACGTACTCGTGACATGACAGTGGTACCCTTGTCACTTGACAGGGGTTGAAGCTGTACTGGACTTGAGGTAATGGTCTTGTGATGGTGAAATGACGTCATTTTCCCGCCAGTAGAGATCATGTGACAGTTTTTTTTTACTGGTTATAAAAGGAAGACCCCACCCTGTGAGGAGGGGCAGCTCGTGGCTGGATTTGTCAAGTTGATTTCATGCCACTGCGTGATTTAATGGGAACACGCAGTTTAGCTGAAGGTTGAAGTTTTATCAAATGCCAAAAGTTTAAAAGATCATTGCCAGCAGGTTCTTGAAATACTGCTAGTTCCGAAATCAGTGGAGAGTGAAGATCGAAGATCGAGGAGGATCTATTTCGACGGTGAAACGGGTTCGACCTTATTTAATCCTTAATCGAAAGGATTTCGTGGACTGTTCACGTGTTAATCTCTGCGGGAAAGCCGGAGATTGAGGACAGTGTGATAAAGGAAAGGTCAGTGCCTTTAAGCCGTTCCATTTTGTAAATTCGTCGTGGGAGAAGTTCGACATCGGGTATCGAAGTGAAGCGACGTGAAAGAAAATTTAAATAGTCTTATAAAGTCTCTCCTTTTAGCTGAACTGTGAGCATATCGAACTTTTGGCAATACTACTTTCAAGAACTGTTTTTGCAATATCGCTTTAAGGACTGTTTGAGCTGCCGCACAGCAGCTGTTTCCGGTTACGTTAGTGTTTGGTTACTTTTGGGGGGGTTTGTTTTCTGTGTTTAATAAACGTGTTATTTGTTATACAGAACCCCTTGCCGAACATATATTCATTGTTGCCGGAATACGTAACAGGATGACGTCAGCTTTTCTGTCAATGCAGAATCATCTCACCCACTTCCACGTAGCAAATCAGTGGTCAGCACTTTACACCACTTAATATCTTTGAATCCAAACCCCAGCTCCTGAAGGGAAAAAGGTAGGTCATCAGGCATCGTGAATAAATTATTGAGATTTATTTCTCGTCAGCTGAGGAATACTATGTTACCCTGCAGACTTTGTATGAATTGAACGAGCTGGTCTTTGTGCAATAGATGTCAAGTCTGATCTCTAATTGCGACTAATACGTATCTGTGGAGGGAAATCCCCATAACTGGACAACTGTAAATCCTGCATTGGACTCAGCCGACGGCCCCTGTGCTCCACCATAGACGTTCCATAGAGTCCAAAAAGAGAGAGTGACATTCCACAGATCTTCCCAGTTCACAAGCTGGGAAATCCCCTGGCTAAATTCATCTCAGATTTACTAAGTACAAACTAAGTTAATAGACATGTTTTTACCATTTAGAAGACATTTGGACATGTGCATTGATTAGAAAGGTTTAGAGGGTCATTGAGGGCAAATAAGAAGCTCATTCAGGTAGCTTGCTCAGCGTGGATGTGTTTGGCCGAAGTGCCTGTTTTCTGTGCAGTATATTTCTCCAAATCTATTTTATTAAGTAGTTCAGATTATTTTCTTTTTGTAATAGTGGACATGTGTTTTCAGCCGATGAATCTTTAACACTGAGTTTGTGGAAAAAGCTCCTCATTGATTGCCGATGTCAGCAGAGCAGCTGCTCGCTCTGGAACTGGCCCTGTGCTCTTCGAGTCCAGCTGATGTGCAGTCAGCTGGCAAACCAGTGCAGAGGATCAATTGTCAAACTGATCTACTGTCACTGGTGCTTCCAGCTCCCCTGTGAGCTGACTCCGTTATCGAGTGTGACTTTATATATAGTAAGCAGCACTCAGCTTTCGGGCTTAATACTGAATTAACCCCATGGACTGGCGTTATGAAGTGTCTGTGGGCCAAGATGGAAACATACCCAGATGAATTGTCTTAGGCCATTCTGAGCAGGTTCTCCAGAGAAAAATTGTAGTAAGAGGACAGCTTGCATAATGTAGATTTTGAGTGAATGATGAGTGATAATCTCAAACACTTTAGAATCTCAGTGTTTCCTGTGGGACTACTAAACCTGTTCCACTGTCCAGCAGAGATCAGAGGCTGGTCACTGTCTGAACTTGATAGATTCATGGTGTTCTTTGTCTTCTTTCTTCTTCAATCTTTTTATTAGTTTTTATAAAAAAAAACATAACATAATATTATATTAAATAGGTTATGAATACAATAGATTTGAAACTGAAATTGGTAACAAAATAATAATATCTTATTAAACTATCAGCAAAAAGAATTCTGGACTGGCTGGTTGACAGGACACGCTCAAGGAACAAAGACAGAATGAATGTTAACAACGTTTGAGGGCAGCATTCGTGAAATAACGAAGTTGAATTTGTTCAGGTCTCCTACCACACATCCGCCAATCTCTTTGACACCCACAATCTTTAGGAATTAAATGCTGGAGCATCAGATCTACGACTGCCAGACTGGGTAACAGCTTCTTCCCTCAGGCTGAGAACCTAATAAATATACTCGCACCACCAAGGTCTCATCACGAGCAATGTGAGCTGTTTATTGTTTACTGTTTACTCTTTACAATTCACCCGTGCTGCCCACTGCATGTATTTGAATTTTATTTTAGCCATTTATTTGTGACAATGGTGTGTTTTATGTGCTGTGCTTTATGGGTATATGTTTTCTGAGTGCACCATGGGTTGGAGGAACATTTCTTTATTTGGTTGTCTGTACTTGAACTTGAGTTACTGAACCTGTTGAGCTAGTGTATTTGTCGGTGCAGGTTAACAATGCACAAATTACAGAAGTGGAGGAAAGTCAAATTCACCTGTGCAGACTGAGGTAGATCCACTTTGCTTCTGATACTTTTGAGTATACGTTGGGCTCTGGAAAACTCAGGGTTAACAAACAGAGGCCAAGTGTATTTTGAAAAGGCATTTACCTTTAGGAAGAGATCTCACTGTTCATGGCTCTGGGAGAAATTCATTGAAACAGGCGGGTTTGTGGATCTTGGATATGAAGTAGAAATGTTGGTTATGGGGTTAGAGTTCTATTATGTTGGTGGCAGTCTAACATGTCTGGTGCTATGAAAATGCTTTGAAAACAATGCAGAGTACTGTTGGGGGAGACAGTCTATGGGGGAAGCAACTATGGTGGCACTTCTGACACAGAGTCTGCCCCTGTGACTCAGATGACAGGGACATCAAAGATGCAATAATAACAGGGTTGACTTAGTGGGCGATTTTAATTTCCCAAATATTAATTAGCATCTCCATCGAGCAAGGGGTTTAGATGGAGTGGCATTGTTAGGTGGGTTCAGGAAAGTTTCTTGCCAAAATATGATGATAAGCCTACATGAGGAGAGGCTGTACTTGATCGAGTATTGGGAAATGAACCTAGTCAGGTGTCAGGTCTCTCAGTGGTAGAGCATTTTGGAGATAGAAATCACAATTCTATCTCCTTTACCATAACATTGGAGAGGGATAGGAACAGATAAGTTAGGAAAACGTTTCATAAGAGTAGGGGGAAATATCATGCTATCCGGTAGGAACGTGGAAGCTTGAATTGGGAGCAGATGTTATCAGGAAATGTATGGCAGAAATGTGGGAAATGTTCAGTGGATGTTTGTGTGGATTCCTGAAGAGATGTGTTCTAATGAGACAGGGAGAGGATGGTACGGGACAGGAACCATGGGGTACAAATGCTGTTGTAAATCTAATCAAGAGGAGAGCAAAAGCTCATGAAAGGTGCGAAAGACTAGATAATGATTGAGATCTGGAAGATTGAGGCCAGAAGCGGCCAGGTGAAGGATTGATGAGCAGGATAAAGGGAAACCCCAAGGCATTATACAATGACAGGAATAGCAAGGGGATAAGACGTGAGAGAATAGGACCAATAAAGAGTGCCGGGGGATACGTGTGAATGGAACACAGGCGACTGTGGAAGGCGAGGGGTGGAGCCCATGGCAATGATATTTGCTTCATGAATGGGGACAGAAGTAGTTCCGGAGGATTGGAGTGTTGCAGATCTTTTTCCATTATTCAACAAAGGAAGCAGAGTTAGCCCGGGAAATTGAAGACCAGTGAGTCTTACTTCAGTTGATGGTTAGTACTTTGGTGGAGAGATCCCATGAGGTCGAATTTATAAACATATGGAGAGGTATAATATGATTATAAATTAAAAGCATGGCTTTGTCAAAGAAGGTTGTGCCTTACGAGTCTGATTGAATTTTTTGAGGATGTAACTAAATATATTGATGAAGGTAGAGCGGAAAACGTAGTGTATATGGACTTTAGTAATGCAATTCATATGATATCCCATGGAAAGCTTATGGAGAAACTAAGCAGGCATGGGATCCAAGGGAAATTGCTTTGAGCATCCAGAACTAGCTTGCCCACAGATGGAAAAGTGTGATTTTAAACGGGTCATATTCTGCATAGAGGTCGGCGACCAGAGGTGTGCCTCAGGGACCTGTTCTGGACGCCTTTCTCATTCTGATTTTTATAAATGGTCTACATGAGGAAGTGGAAGAGGATTTAGTAAATTTGCTGATGTCACAGAGGTTGGGCGTGTTGTGGATAGTGTGGAAAGCTGTCAGATTTCACAGCAGAACATTGATATGGTGCAAAACTGGACTGAGAGTTGGCAGATGGAGTTCAACAAAGATAATGTGAGGTGGTTCATTTTGGTAGGTGAATTATGATGTCAGAATATAGTATTAATAGTAAAATTCTTGGCAGTGTGGAGGAACAGAGGGATCTTGGGGTCCAAGTCCATAAGACACTCAAAGCTGCTGTTCAGGTTGACTGTGGTTGATGAGACATACGGTGCATTGGCCTTCACCAACTGTGGGATTGAGATCAAGAGCCGAGAGGATAATATTGCAGCTATATAGTACCCCTGTCAGACCCCACTTGGAATACTGTGTCCAGTTCTGGTCGCTGTACAAAAGGAAGAATGTGGAGACTACAGAGAGGGTGCAGAGGAGATTTACGAGGATGGTCCCGGTAGTGAGGAGCATGCCCATTGAGAATAGATTGAATGATCTTGTCCTTTTCTTCTCAGAGCAACGAAGGATGAGTGGTGACATAATAGAGGTGTATAAGATGATCAGGGGCTTTGTTTGTGCAGATAGTCAGAGGTCTTATCCCAGGGCTGAAAAGGCTAATGAGTGAGGGCACATTTTGAAGGTGTTTGGAAGTAGATACAGAGGAGATGTCAGGGGTAAGTATTTTAAGCAGTGAGTGATGAGTTTGTGGAATGGTGCAGGAGGATACAATAGGGTATTTGAAGAGACTCCTGGGATGGAACATGGAGTTTAGAAAAAAATAGAGGGCTATGTGTAATCCGGGGTAAATTCGAAATTCAAAAAAATGTTCGGTAAACCATTGTGGGCAAAAGGACCTGCATTGTGCTGGAAGTTTTCCATGTTCTATGTTCTAAATGCTCTTCATATTACAAGACATTCAATCCTCGGTTTTATATTCTGATTCTCTTGAAATAAAATTTTACACGGCATTTACCTTCCTGACCACAGAATCAACCAACAAATTAAGTTTTCAAGTGCTGCACAGGAATCCCAAATGCTTTTGCACTTCAGATTTTTATGTTTTATTTCCATTTAGAAAGCAGTAAAACTTTCATTTCTTCTAACAAAGTTTACAACCATAAACCTCTCAACATTGGATTCATCTGCCACTTATTTGACCATTCCCTTAATGTGTCGAATTCTTCTGTATCTTCCCTATTCTTTCAAATCTACCTGCCGATTCACTTCTCTTTGTATCGTCTGCAAACTTTGCAACAAGGCCATCAATTCCATCAGGTCCATCAATCCCATCATTCAAATCATTCTCATATAATAAAAAAAAATTGGTCACAACACAAAGCCATGAGGAACACCAATAGTCAAGGTAATGAATCAGAAAAGGATCCCATTCTCCCCGCTCTTTTCCTCCTGCTAAGCAGCACTTCTTGAATCCGTGCTGGTATCTTTTCAATAATACCATGGGTTTATAGTTTGTTAAACAGCCTTATGTGTGGCAGCTTGTGAAAAGCCTTCTGAAAATCTATGTCCACAACATCAACGTATCTACATCGACACAACATCAACATATTTGTCTATCTTATTTTTTTCTTTCTTCAAAGAATTCCAACAGATTAGTCAGGCATGGTTTTCTCAAGGAAACCATGCCTCCGACAAGCTATTCGTGCCTCCCAGAATCCCTAAACCACATCCTTTACAATCAACTCCAACATCGTCCCTACCACTAAAGTCTGATTATCTGGCCCCTTCTTTCCTATCTTCTGCCTTTCACATTTCTCAAAGAGTGGGGCGACTGGGACGTTCCGGAGTTTGGAGAGCAATTCCAGTCCCATCATGCTCGGAGTCTCTTTACATCCACTGAGTGGAAAGCTTGGGATATTCCCGACTGATCGAGTTTCTTTTCACGGTTCAAAGACCGATAGGCTTGGGAATTGATCATTACAAATTGTCCTGTGATTACACAGCTTGTACCTTGGTTTACTAGGTGGCGCAGCTTGAGGGGATGGAAGTCCTTGTTCCATCTTGCATCTCAATAAATAAGTAAATAATAGATTTGGGGCATCACATCTGAACTGCGGAGGAATTTGGGGTGGGAGAAAAAAAATGATCAGTGGTCCTGGTCCAGGTGAGTCCAGCAAATAGGATAACCACTGAAAAGTGACTGCTAAGCAGCTAAGAAATAAATATAGGAATCAGAATCAAAAGGTTAATATACTCTGCATTGTTATGTAAAGTGCGTGCGCTTGTTACAGGATCAATTAGATTAGGGAGTTAAAAGTGTGCCTCAAAGACTGGAGGAAGATTGCTGATATTCATGATACTTTGGTCCAACTTTTGGGGAGGAATGGAGATGATTTGATTGGACAGGGTACAGCTGAATCATGCTCGGACTGAGGTCCTGACAAGTCACATAACTACGGCTATAGACAGTCTTTCACTAAATTGCAGGGAAATGGGTTCAACAGATTGGAAATGTTATGGATGATGTTTAAGTGTATCTTGTTTCTCACTTCTTCTGGCAGCAATAGTGTTAACTTTGATGTCTAAATATGTGGATTTGATCCCAGGGACAGTGCGGACATACGACCCCCAACTGACGACACTGAGTCAGGACCTGTTTGTTCATGGTCACCTTCAATTGATTATTCTTGGCAAACTTGTTTATCCAAATAGAAGCTATTTACATAGAGCTTGATAAGGGTAGGCAGTGCGTGTATCTACATTGATTTTACTCAGGCGCTGGGCAAAGTCTTTTTGGATGGTAATCCGGAAAATTCAGATGCATGTGGTTGGCAAGGAATTGGCTGTTTGGAGTCAGTACTGGCTTTCGCATAAGAGACAGGAGGAGTGGTTAAAGGAAAACATTGGAGCTGGAGGTCTTCGATTAGTGTAGTTTCACAGCGATCTATTATGGGACCTCTGCTGCTTGTAATGTCTCTAGATGTCCTGGATGAAAATGTAGATGGATTCGTTAGTAAATTAGCAGATGATACCAGGATTGACGGAGCTGTGGATAGTACAAGGGAGTGGCAATAAATACAACAAAATATAGATCAGTTGCAGATATAGGCTGAGAAATGGCAGATGGAATTTGACCCAGAGAAATGTGAGGAACTGCAACTCTGCAGGGCAAATGCAAAGAGACAGAACTCTGTTATGGACAAGGTCTTTTAGAGTGTTGCTGAGCAGAGATCATGGCATCCCCATTCATTGCTAGTTGAATGTAGCTACACAGGTTGATATGTTGCTTCAGAGAAGCTTACAGAATGCTTTCATTTATTTGTCCAGGTACTGAGTTCAAAATTCATGTTCCAACTTGGTAAAACTCTCGTTGGGCCACGTCAGGATCACTGCATAAAGTTCTGGTGGCCCCACACTTGGAAGGATGTGGAGGCTCAGTAGAGGGTGCAGAGTATGTTTACCAGGATGCTGCCTCAGTTAAAGGGTGTGTACTATCACAAGAGGGGTAATAAAATAGTTGTTTTCACTGCAACTCCAGAGACTGAGAGGTGATCTGATGCAGAAAGATGGAGGGATTTGGACATGGTGTAGGTAGGAGGGATTAGTGGGTTTGGTTTACCAATGACGGACTGGGCCATATTTACTACTACTGACAGGCTTTTCCGTACAATGGCATTGATGCTTCCATATCAGGCCACGAGAAAACCAGTCAATATACTCTCTAACAAACAACTGTGGAAATTTGTAAATGTTTCAGCTAACATGTCAAATTTTGTCAAGCTTCCAAGAAAGTATAGCGTTTTTGGTGACATTCAAAATCTACTCAAATTTCTATTGAAATATAGCCGCCGAAATACCTTCTTTACCACAGCATAAATATGTTGGGTCCAGGTTAGGTCCTCGGATATTTTCACAACCAGGAACTTAGCTCCCTCATTTAATTTCTGATCCCTCCATGAGGATTGGCGTGTGTTATTCTCTCAACTATTTTCTGTCACCTGTCCTCATACCTGAACCCTTTTCAGTGCAACAGCACTCCAGAAAGCATGCTGTGGAATTCTTCCATGGGCAACAAAGTCAATAGTCTGAGATAACGGACCTGCAAGCTGAATTCACTGTTCTTTGTTTCTTGTCAATTCACAGGAAAATATGTGCGAAAGTCTGAGATGCATATTCCCACATAGCTGTCCAGAACACAGCAGGTAACCGTTTGGTAAGTAAAGATCTGTTAAGAGCTCGTAAGAACAATGCATTCCAGTCATCCACAACTCTCTGAGTCAAAAGCCTACCTCTCATGTGCCCCTTGAACCCATGCCTTCTCACTCTAGATGCCTGCCCTTTGGTATTTGACATTTCAACCACGGGAAACAGATACTCCCTGTCTAATCTATCTGTGCCTCTTTTAATCTTATAAACTTTTATCTGATCCCGCCTCAGTCTCTGGTGTTCCAGAGAAAACATTTCAGCTTCCTTTCCAATTGCATCCAGTCTCAATTGTAAGCCAAGCTGATGCTAAGGAAATACACCTCCAGAAATATGATTTTGATTTCTGCAATGAGTATGTGTGTGTATGGCAAATATCCATCAGCATTTCCTGGTGAATGATTCAGAGCACACGACTAATGATAAGAGGATGTTCATCATGACATTGGAGTTGTTTCCTTCTGTGTAATAAAGTACTTCAATTTGCTGCATCCGACTACCACTTCTGAGCTGTTATAATTTGAGAATGAAAAATGCTAAAAGTCCAAGTGCAACTATTATATTTATATTTTCTGCCAATTACACTACTGACAGTTAGGGCAGAAATAAATGTCTTCCTTCTCTGGCCGTGGTCAGGGCTTTCTTCACCATGTCACTAGCTTCCTCTTGGGTTTCAGTGCAGTCCAGTACACATCCCACGTGGAGACTGAGGAGAAGCCTTACACTCAGATCTAGAATAATTCTTCATTGCTGTTTCTGGAGCAGTTTGGTCTTACTAGTCAGAGTTGTTATTCCTTGGCTGAACGCCCAGACCCGTGGACCTCTCTTAGCCTGGCCTCTACTTATTGACCTATTTGGTACGGCTGATACTGCCGAGAGCCAAAGCGGAAGCCCCAGTCTCCAGACAACATAGAACTCAGGGTCATTGAGGCACAATGGCCTCCAAACCTAAAGCTTGTGGTCCTCTTTCAGGCCTTTATTTTTTGCTATCCCTTATTTTAAGCATTGACACAATTTATCATTCATCATAAACCACTTCCTCCTGTATCCAAACCTTTATGAATCAGGTTTTCTATCCGATTCAATGTTAAATGTTTATTTTATAACATTTTTATGGCTCCAAGCTTTCAGTAACAAATGAATATTGCTGACCTTTTATTGTAGATTGGGAATTGCACAGAGGGTTAGGATCACCTAAAGTCTGGATGGTGACAATCTTCAATCTTCCACGACTCTTCAGTCAGTGATAAATGGATGCTTTAGTTGTGTCAAAATAATTCGTCATCGGCTAAGCACTATCTCTGAGCTTAGTCTATTTATTTACTCGTTGAATAATTCACGTCTTCCTGTTGGAATTCTTTGAGGAGAATACAAGTAGGATAGATAAATGGGATGCAGCGGATTTTGTTTATCTGGACGTCAGGAAGGCCTTTGACAAGTTACCACACAGATGGCTGATTACAAAAGTAAGAGCCCATGATATTACTAGAATGTTATTAACATGGTCAGGTCATTGGCTGATTGGTAAGAGGCAGCAATTGGGAATAAAATGCTCCTTTTCCGGTTACCTGCCAGTGGCCAGTGGTGCTCCACAGTGGTCGGTGTTGGGATCACTTCTTTTTTTTTGCTGTATATAATGACTTATATGATAGAATAGATGGCTGTGTTGCCAAGTTTCAGATGTTAGAAAGATTCGTGGAAGGGCATGTAGTGTTGAGGAAACAGGTAGAATAGGAACATACAGAACGTAGAATTGCAACAGCACAATACAGGCTTCTTGGTCCACAAAGCTGTGTCAAATATGTCCTTTCTTTAGAACTTTTGCATTATGCCGATGACCTTTTGCTTTAAATTTCTAATGTTAAGACTTCATTACCTTTCGTACTTCCTTCATTCTCCTGTTTTTGCCAGTTTTCAGGACATAAAATAAATTTTCATAAGAATGAAAATTTTCCTTTGAATAATTTGGTATCAATTAATAGCAACCTTACTTTTAAAATTGTAAGAAATCAATGTAAACACAAGGAAATCTGCAGTTGCTGCTAATTCGAGAAACACACACAAGATGAAGGTGGAACGCAGCAGGCCAGGCAGCATGTATAGAAAGAAGCATTGTCGATGTTTCGGGCCGAGACCATTCGTCAGGACTAACTGAAAGAAAAGATAGAGATTTGAAAATAGGAGGTGGAGGGGGAAATGCAAAAATATAAGAAAAGACCTGAGCGGGTGGGTTGAAGCAAAAAGCTAGAGAGCTGATTGGCAAAAGGGATACAGGGCTGGAGAAGGGAAAGGAACATGGGATGGGAGGCCTAGGGAGAAAGAAAGGTGGAGAGGAACACCAGAGTGAGATGGAGAACAGGCAGCATGATGGACAGAGAGAGAACAGAAAGTGGCGGGGGGGGGGAATAACTAAATCAGGGCTAGGGTAAGAAGGCGAGGGGCATTAACGAAAGTTAGAGAAGTCAATGTTCATGCCATCAAGTTGGATGCTGCCCAGACGGTATATAGAAAAAGGAAGACATCTCCTTCGTCCTGGAATGAAAAGCCTCATCCCGAGAGCAGATGCGGCGGAGACGCAGGAATTGCGAAGAGGGGATGACATTTTTGCAAGAGACATGGTGGGAATACAAATAGTCCAGGTAGCTGTGAGATTCAGTCGGCTTATAGAAGATATGTGTAGATAAGCCGTCTCCAGAGATGGAGACAGGTAGATCAAGAAAGGGGAGGGAGGTGTCGGAAATGGACCAGGTAAATTTGAGAACAGGATGGAAGTTGGAGGGAAAGTTAATGAAATCAACGTGTTCAGCATGCGTGCAGAAAGCAGCACCAATGCAGTCGTCGATGTAGCGAAGGAAAAGAGGGGGGCAGATACTCGTATAGGCTTGGAACATGGACTGCTCCACAAAGCCAACAGAAAGGCTGACGTAGATGGGACCCATGCGGGTGCCCCTGGCTGCACCTTTGGTATGGAGGAAGTGGGAGGAACCAAAGGACAAATTATTGAAAGTGAGAACGAATTCCTCTAGACGGAGGTGAGTGGTGATAGACGGGAATTGGTTTGGTCTGGAATCCAAAAATAATCGGAGAGCTTTAAGACCTTCTTGGTGGGGGATGGAGGTATATAGGGACTGCACATCTATGGCGAAAATAAAGCAGTGGGGGGCAATAGAACTAAAAATCACCGAAAAAATTCAGAACATGAGAAGTGTCACGAACATAGGTGGGAAGGGATTGAACAAGGTTGGATAAAACAGTGTCAGGATACGCAGAAATGAGTCCGGTCGGGCAGAAGCAAGCTGAGACAATAGGTCTACCTGGACAGGCAGGTTTGTGCATCTTGTGCAGGAGGCTGAGACGGGAAGTACGGGGTGTGGGAACTATGAGATTGGTGGCAGGGGATGGGAGCTCCCCTGAGCTGACAAGGTTGGTGATGGTGTGGGAGACAGTGGCCTGGTGCTCCTTAGTAGGGTCATGATCGAGGTGTAAGTAAGAGGAGGTATCAGTGAGTTGTCGCTGTGCCTCGGCCATGTAGAAGTCAGTACACAAGGCCACGACAGCGCCCCCTTATCAGCGGGTTTGATACTGAGTTTGGGGTTGGAGCGGAGAGCAGAGCTTTCGGAAGAAGTGAGGTTGGAAGTGGAACAAGTGGAAGTCCAGATGGTTGATGTTCCGTCAGCAGCTAGCAATAAAGAGATCCAGAGCAGGCAGAAGACCAGAGCGGGGTGTTGATGAAGAGGAGTTTGGTTGAAGACGGGTCATCGGTGGGGGTGGGAGTCCTTGCCGAAGAATTAGGCTCGTAGACGGAGCCGGCGGAAGAAAAGTTCAGCATCATGGCGTACGTCGAACTCGCTGAGGTGTGGGCGAAGGAGCACAAAGATGAGGTCTTTACTGAGGACAGAGCACTCTGCCTCAGGGAGTTGAATGTCGGAGGGGATGGTAAATTCCCGGCACGGTTGAGAGATAAGATCACAGGGAAGAGGCTGGTGAAGTCGGTGGAGAGGGGAGGATTAGGGTGAGAGGAAGGTGGAGCCTCTGAGGGTCCAGGAGCTGACGATGGGATTGAGGGAGAGGAGAATGCAGAGTGGTGCTTGGGGAAGGTCAGACAGGAGTCACAACCGCTGCACGTGAAGACCCGGCCTGGTGTTCAAGGCTGGAGTCGCAGTTGGGGTCTGCGCAATTGCGTTGAAGGTGTCCATGGTCGTTGGAACTGGCATTGATGATGCTGGAGTCCGGGTTTTGAATATGCCCTGGGTTGCTGTGGCAGCCGAGATCGACGGCGGGGCCATTCCATGGTCTTTGGAACCAGCATTGATGGTGCTGGAGTCCGGATTTTGAATATGCCCTGGGTTGCTGTGGCAGCCGAGATCGACGGGGGGCCATTACATGGTCTTTTGAACCAGTATTGATGGTGCTGGAGTCCGGGTATGAGAGAGTGTGAGATGTTTGAGAGAGCCATGGTTTTCAAGGGACATTGGAAGATTATTTCGAAAAAGAGAAAGATCTATAATAAATATAGGCAGCATGGTGTAAATGACGTGTTTGAGGAATATAAAGAATATAAATAAATTTTCTTAAGGAAGAAAATAGAAACGCTAAAAGAAGATACGAGGTTGCTTTGGCAAGTATGGTGAAAATAAATCCTAAAGGTTTCTACAGTTATATCAATAGCAAAAGGATAGTAAGGGAGAAAATTGGTCCCTTAGAGAATCAGAGTGGACAGCTATATGTGGAGCCAAAAGAGATGGGGTCGATTTTGAACAATTTATTTTCTTCGGTATTCAATAAGGAGAAGTAAATTGTATCGTGTAAGATAAGGGAAACAAGTATGGTAGTTGTGGAAACTATGATGAGTAAAAAAGAGGAAGTACTGGCGCTTTTAACGAATATAAAATGGCAAAAGCCTTTGGGTCCTGACAGGATTTTCCCTTGGACCTTGAGGGAAGTTAGTGTAGATACAGCTAGGGCTGTGACAGAAATAGATCAAATGTCATTAGAGACGGTCATCACTACTTCGAGACACACCGCTAATTCTGCGACACCTCTGGTGCCTGACTGCATCGGTCTCGACCATTGCTCTGGATTCATCAGCTGCGTGGAGAGCATTCACCCTTGCATGGGCAACAGCTTGCTTTATGTATCGTACTACCCTGACTTGCATATTGACTTTCATCCGCGAAGGTACAATATCCATGGTCGAACCTGACCAGCGGCGGGCCATCAACAGCATGTCTGACTATGGCCCCCTCTCCTGCTGCGATGAGGCCAAGTATATGTTGAATGAGCAACGACTCATATTCCGATTGTGTAGCCTCCAATCTCGACGGCATGAACATTGATTTCTTCAAATTCAAGAAATGAATATCCTGTGCTTCTTCCGCCCACTCCACCTCAGCGTTCCTTCGGATCCCCCCGCCCCATTCTGGTGGCTTTTTACTCCTTCACTTCCCCTCACGCACCGCCATGACCTCCTCATCAGTTCTGTCTGGCTCTCCATCTCTTTTGTGTAATCCCGTGGTCCTGCGTCTCTCCTGTTAGATTCCTTTCTCTTCATCTCTTTGCCTTTTCTGCCTGTCACTCAGCTCTTCACATAATCGTTCCTCCAGAAACCAGACCCCTCCCGCACTCACTTGTCCTTCTACTCCTCCCCCATCACCTAATTCTGGCTTTTGTCTCTTTCTCTTTAATCAGAATGAAGGTTCCCAGCCCGAGCTGTCGACTGGTTGCTGAGTTCCTCCAACATTCTCTGTGTGTTTGCTTCTGTTTGTTTATTGATTAAAATAATCAGACTGGTTCAGTGGAAGAGGAATTTGTGGAATGGTCAGAGACAGTTTCAGACAGTAGTTTATTTACCCAGGAACATGCCATTTCAGTTGTAATCTGTGTAAAGAGGTGGTATTACAGAGAGTTCTTGCGGTGAAGGATCCTGAATATGAGCAGTGGCAGATGTTTAAGGAGAAGGTTCGTTAGAGCCAACATTTATCCCGATCAGACAGAGGAATCACAGAGAGCAAACAACAGTCTGTGGTTAAAAGAGTTCAAGGTAAATATTAACTCAGAGAACAAACAAAGAGGCAACGACAGGGTGGACAAAACAGTCGGGATTTTTCCAGTAACTCATGATGCGACAAAAGATAAAAATATCAAGGAAAAACAGATTAGTTAACTCAATAATTTCCATTAGTGTTTTCAGTGGGGACACAGCAAACATCCTACAGATATCTAACGGTGACATTTCAATGCTGTGCCATAATGTGTAGCAATCACCATCAGGGGTGATAAACTAATGGGACTAAAAGCAAAAATATCCAGTTCCCAACGACCTGCACCAGACGGTTTCACAGGAAGGCTGGAGAGAAAGTAGAGACATTGGAATCTGTCAAAAATCACTGTTACAGAAAGGTCCCAGTGGAGCTGAAAACCATTGCTGAAGGGTGGAAGAGAAAGGAAAACAAAGTAGGTAACTGTACTGGAGTCTATAATCTGTGAAGAAATGACAAGTCATTTAGAAAAGTTTAATGTCATTGAACTAAACCAAGAGGGTTTACAGTCAGATTCACACAGCACAGAAACAAGTCTTCAGCTCAAATGGTCCACACTGACCAAAATTCCCATCTGAGCTTCTGGTCTGTAACCGCCTCACAACGATATTATGAACAATGTTATCCTCCGTCCTTGTCCCATTTCCCACCTTCTGACCCATATCCTTCAAAACCTTTCCTTCCCATTAGCCTGTCCGAGTACTGCTTCGATGTACCTCATTCAACCACTCCCCCAGTAGCTCATTCCATTTGCTGTCCAGCCTGTGCTTGGAAATGTTGCCCTTCAGGTTCCTATTAGATCTCCTCTTAAACCAATGCCTTCCGGTTCCTGACTCCCCAACACTGGCAGAAAGACTGTTTTATTCGACCCACTCTGCAATACACCTCTGCAATACCAGCACTCATTCTCTGACATTCCAGGGAAAATTGTCCAAAACACCTTTCACAATTCAGTCCTTTGAGAACCAGTCACATCCCAGTAAATCTCCTCTGCACTCTTTCCAGCTGATTGGTGTCTGTCATACAGCAGGGCGACCTGAACTAAACACTATTTGCAAAATGCGGCGAAACCAACGTGGTGTACATCTGCACCATTTCTTCCCAGCTTCTATATTCGGTGCCCTGACTGAAGGACAGTGTTCCAAACCCCTCTTCACCACCCTGTCCATCTGGAACCTGGTCTTGGACCCTGTAACCTGGGTTACTGAATATTAAAACAACACACAGAAAATGCCGGTGGAACACAGCAGGCCAGGCAGCATCTATTAGGAGAAGCACTGTCGACGTTTCGGGCCGAGACCCTTCACCCCACAATCAGGTTGGAGGGATAACACCTTATATACCAGCTGGTTAGCCTCCAACCTGATGGCATGAACATTGACTTCTCTAACTTCCGTTAATGCACCTTCTTACCCCATCCCTGACATATTTAGTTTTTTTCCCCTTTCTCCCTTTATTTTTTCTTTCTCTCTCTGCGCATCACTCTGCCTGTTCTCCATCTCCCTCTGGTGCTCCCCTCCCCTTTTCTTTCTCACTCGGCATCCCGTCCCATGATCCTTTCCCTTCTCGAGCTCTGTAACCCTTTTACCAATCACCACTCTGGCTCTCAGCTTCACCGCACCCCCTCCGGTCTTCTGCTGACATTTTGCATTCCCCCCCCCACTTTCAAATCTCTTACTATCTTTCCGTTCAGTTAGTCCTGACGAAGGGTCTCGGCCCGAAACTTCGACAGCCCTTCTCCCTATAGATGCTGCCTCGCCTGTTGCGTTCCACCAGCATTCTGTGTGATACCAGAGTTTTGAGACTTTATAGGGGAAGTTGGAGAAGTGTGTCTTTGTACTTTCTGGAGCATTTACCACATGTAAGGCAAGTGCACAAGACAAGAGCTCTGTGCTGGGATGGAAGTGTGTTAATATTGATTGAAGTCAGGTTATCATACTGAGACAGAATAACGTGTAAGGAGGATATAATTGGTGGAGTTTTCCAGGGACCAGTTCTGGATCATCAGTGACTTATTGACATTAATGACCCGATGGAAGGGCAGAATGTGCGGAATCCACGGTGTCAATGATGGGGAACGTGATGAGGGGACGTGTTGTGATTGAACATTTGGTCTCTCCAACAAGACAGGGGGAAGCTGGTGAGAAGAATACTTGGTAAATGAAGCTTAATGTGGTAAAGTGTGATGGCATGCAGAGAAGCAGGAGGAAACAAAAGTCAGACAATTATTTATGTAGAGATAAATTGTCAATGAGAGAAATAGAGAGGCGGCAATGTGTTCTCCTGCACAACAAAGTAGAGATGAGTGTAGTGAGTGGTTCATAAAAACATATATGACCAAGGTTCAGAGGTGAATGGTTCATTGATATTTATTGCTGAAGATATTTATAGAGAGGTTTTTTTACAGTGTCAGACAAATGCACAATGATGGATTTTGGAAAGTTAAAGCAGGTTATGACACAGACAGAGAAAAATAGGTTCCTGAGGATTGTTGACGAAAAGAAAGACTTGGGGTACAGGTACATAATTTCATGAAGGTGCCAACACAGGTAGACAAGGTTGTGAAGAAGGTGCACGTCATGCTTGCCTTCATCGGCAAAAGGCTTTGGGAGGAGCTGGGACATCATAATACAGTTGTACAAATCAATAATGAAACCACACCAGGAGTACCCTGTGCAGTTCTGGTCACCACGAGAGGAAGGATGTGGTTAAGCTGAAACGATGCAAAAACGATTCACAGGAATGTTACATGGACCGCGGGATTCAGTTACAAGGAAAAATCATACTGACTTGGACTGTTTTCCACGAAGTGAAGGAGGCTGACAGGTGAAATGGTAGAAGTTTATAAAACTAAGAGAGGAGTAGACAAGCAGAATAACTTACCCAGAGTGCAAGTATCAAATATGACAAGGTGCAGCTTTAAAATGCCAGGGTGAGTACTTAAAAGTGGGCATTAGTGGAGGTAAGATTAGTGTCTCCGTAAAAAGGGAGGGTGGGGAATAAATCAATCAGGGATGGGCTAAGAAAGGGAGGAAGGTTATTAGCGGGTTAGAAAAATCAATGTTCATTCCATCAGGTTGGAGGCTCCCCAGACGGAATATGCGGTGTTGTTCCTCTAACCTGAGTGTGGCTTCATCGTGATAGTAGAGGAGTCGTGGATAGACATATCAGAATGGGAATGGGACGCGGAATTAAAATATGGGGCCACTAGGAGGTGCTACTTTCTCTGGCTTTTCATGTCTATCCACGGTCCCAGAACAGGAACACTGCAATCCAGTAACGTTGCTCAGTCTCCTTCATCCTTCAACGCTGGAAGATGGTATTTATTTGGTACTACATATGCCGAATTGTAATAACCCCTTGACAGCGTTTGTTCAGCCTGCCAGCCGACTCTGTAACTGCCATCAGCAGAAGTTGTGATATTACTGGTGACATAGCTATTGTCCGTACAGTTAGCTAAATCTGATCCCATTACCCCATAGTTGCAATAACAGACTTCACGCTCATTCTCGTGAAGTAGTTTCAGAGATTAGGATTCGTGCAGTCCATTATAAGAAATTTAATGTCAGCGTTCAAAACAGTTCCATTGGCAAGTGTAATTTCTCTGGGCAGTTCAGACCAGTGCTCCCTTCACAGATCTAACATTGCTACTAAAGTAAAACACAGACTCAATCTTGCCCAAACCTCAGCACCTGCAACTGGCTTTCGCACGGCGCTGACATCGATCGAAGCTTGTGTCTTCCTTGCTCTCAGCAAAGGATCGGCTATCTCGCCTCGGTTCAGCCACATCGAATTGTCTTCAATTCCAAAAGGAAGTTACAGACTATAACGTACGATGGTCTACACACACAAATTGCTTGAAGAACTCAGCAGGCCAGACAGCATTAACAGGAGAAGTACTTTTTTTTCCAAAGATGCTGCCTGACCTGCGAAGCTCCTCCAGCATTTTGAGTTTGTTGCTCGAATTTCCAGCAGCTGTAGATTTCCTCTTGTTTGCCAATTGCGATGATCGTTTGTCAGAAAACGTGTGGTGAAAAAACAGCGCAGAACCTCAGGATACTGACCACCACCCCTTTCTAGTGAAGATGGAAACCATCCCTTTGGTATCGATCACCCCTGCACAGATGAAGTCCCAGTGATTGGGTGAATGCAAGTCGGCTTTTTCCATGGGGGTTGCGAGGTACTACAACCAGAGGGCATGAGTTAAGGATGATGGGTGAAAGTTTAAGGAGAACAGGAAAGGAAAGTTCTTCACTCAGACGGTTGTGAGAGTGTTGGAACGAGCTGCCAGAATGAGTGTTGCATGCAAGTTTGATTTCAATATTTAAGAGAAGTTCGGATAGATGCGTGCGAACGATCCCTGCGAAAAGAAGAGAGGGGTAGAGAGGGAACGATGTCCTTAGTGGTGGGGTCCTGTTGATGGTGGCGGAAGTTGGGTAGGATAATATGCTGGTTCCGGAGGCTGGTGTGGTGGTCTGGTGGGGTCAGCAACCCATTGTGCTTTCCCCTTAGATTCCTTCTTCTCCTCTCCTGCCTAACCCCGCCCTGCTTCCCCTCCCCACCCTTGATCTTTCCTCTGATTGGTTTTCCGCCATCTTCTTCATAGGGCCCCTGCCCCCTGCTTCTTTAGACCTGACGAAGGTTCTCGACCAGAAACATTGACTGCTTTTTTCAACTGATGCTGCCGGCCCTGCTGAGCTCATCCAGCTTTTTTGTACGTCCGGTAAATGGTTGACTCGTGCATTAGTCTTTACATTAATTCTTACTCATAGACTCAACTCACATCGGTAAAGGCATATTTTTTTGAGGTTTGCAAAATGGCTTTGTGTGGGTGAGATTATAGTTTACAAACTTGATCACATCGTTTATGAAAAATGGTTGATTGATGAAGCCCGGGGTGGATATTGTATTAGTCGAATTTGAAAAGCTTTCAACAAGGCCTCTCATGGTGGTTCGGAGGGATATTCACTCTGTGTCTGACCCCGGGAGTGTGTGATGGGACGGTGTGGAGGGAGATTCAATCTGTGTCTCACACCGGGAGTGTGCGATGGGACGGTGTGGAGGTAGATTCAGTCTGTGTCTGAACCCGGGAGTATGTGATGGGACGGTGTGGCGGGAAATTCACTTTGTGTCTGAAACCGGTAGTGTGTGATGGGACGGTGTGGAGGGAGATTTATTCCGTGACTGACCACGAGAGTGTGTGATGGAACGGGGTGGAGGGAGATTCACTCAGCGTCTGACCCCGGGAGTGTGTGATGTGACGGTGTGGAGCGAAATTCACTCCGTGTCTGACCCCTGGAGTGTGTGATGGGACGGTGTGGAGGGAGATTCACTTTGTGTCTGACCCCGGGCGTGTGTGATGAGACGGTGTGGAGGGAGATTCACTCTGTGTCTGACCGCGGGAGTGTGTGATGGGACGGTGTGGAGGGAAATTCACTTTGTGTCTGACACCGGTAGTGTGTGATGGGACGGGGTGGAGGGAGATTCATTCTGTGTCTGACCACGGGAGTGTATAAAGGAACGCTGTGGCGGGAGATTCACTCTGTGTCTGATCCCGGGAGTGGGTGAAGGGACGGTGTGGAGGGAGATTCACTCTGTGTCTGACCCCGGGAGTGTGTGAAGGGACGGTGTGGAGGGAGATTCACTCTGTGACTGACGCCGGGAGTGTGTGATGGGACGGTGTGGAGGGAGATTCACTCTGTGTCTGACACTAGGAGTGTGTGATGGGACGGTGTGGAGGGAAATTCACTCTGTGTCTGACCCCGGGAGTGTATAATGGAACGCTGTGGCGGGAGATTCACTCTGTGTCTGATCCCGGGAGTGGGTGAAGGGACGGTGTGGAGGGAGATTCACTCTGTGTCTGACCCCGGGAGTGTGTGAAGGGACGGTGTGGAGGGAGATTCACTCTGTGACTGACGCCGGGAGTGTGTGATGGGACGGTGTGGAGGGAGATTCACTCTGTGTCTGACACTGGGAGTGTGTGATGGGACGGTGTGGAGGGAAATTCACTCTGTGTCTGACCCCGGGAGTGTGTGATGGGACGGTGTGGAGGGAGATTCAATCTGTGTCTCACACCGGGAGTGTGCGATGGGACGGTGTGGAGGGAGATTCAGTCTGTGTCTGAACCCGGGAGTATGTGATGGGACGGTGTGGCGGGAAATTCACTTTGTGTCTGAAACCGGTAGTGTGTGATGGGACGGTGTGGAGGGAGATTTATTCCGTGACTGACCACGAGAGTGTGTGATGGAACGGGGTGGAGGGAGATTCACTCAGCGTCTGACCCCGGGAGTGTGTGATGTGACGGTGTGGAGCGAAATTCACTCCGTGTCTGACCCCTGGAGTGTGTGATGGGACGGTGTGGAGGGAGATTCACTTTGTGTCTGACCCCGGGCGTGTGTGATGAGACGGTGTGGAGGGAGATTCACTCTGTGTCTGACCCCGGGAGTGGGTGATGGGACGGTGTGGAGGGAAATTCACTTTGTGTCTTACACCGGTAGTGTGTGATTGGACGGGGTGGAGGGAGATTCATTCTGTGTCTGACCACGGGAGTGTGTGATGGAACGGTGTGGAGGGAGATTCACTCTGCGTCTGACACCGGGAGTGTGTGATGGGACGGTGTGGAGGGAGATTCACTCTGTGTCTGACCCCGGGATTGTGTGATGGGACGGTGTGGAGGGAAGTTCACTTTGCGTCTGACACCGGTTGTGTGTGATGGGACGGTGTGGAGTGAGATTCCCTCTGCGTCTGACACCGGGATTGTGTGATGGGACGGTGTGGAGGGAGATTCACTCTGTGTCTGGCCCCGCAAGTGTGTGATGGGACGGTGTGGAGGGGTTAACGATTCAATGACTGACTCCCAGACGGGCAGAGGGAGAATCACTGTTCCTTGTTCCTGAATTCCAGAGCATGCTTGTTCCAAGGACTGGATCAGAAATGAAGACCGGGGAGGGGGGGGGGGAAGTCACGTGATGACGTAGGCTCGGTACGCTGGAACCCAGCCCTCCCGTAAAAAAGTTAATAAATTAATGTTTAAGTGAAGAAAAGTTAATTAATACTTTTTTAAGGTTACTTATAAATTACTTTGGATTGTTTTAAGCTATGCCTCATAAACAGAGGATGAAGAAAACTGCTACCGCGAAGACCGCTCAAGTTGGAACAGAATCAAGGCCTACTCCTACTGAAGAACCGCGGACTCAGGTACAACACACCACCGGTGAAACAGAAAAGGAGACTGCGGCAGCATCGGCCATTTCTAAAGGAAAAGATCAACGAGAACTGCGCAAGCGTAAAGGAACGAGCATGCGCAAAAGAGAGCAACCAGAACTACAAAACCCAGCAACGACTGAAACCGACAGTGAATCGAGTCTGAGAGAGAGGCGGACTCTCTGGAAAAATCAGACGAAGATGGAGAAGAAGAAGAAGAAGATGAAAGTTCCTCTGAAAATACAAAAAAGATTTTGAGGCAAATAATGCATAAATTAAATGCATTAAAAGTAATTAAAATTAACCAAAAAGTAATTAAAGAAAACAATAAGAAATATGGAGGCTATGTTTGATAAAATGACAAAGAAACAGGAAAAAATGGAAAAGAAAATTACAGATTTGGACGTCAAAATGGAAGAAATGGATGGAAGAATGAAGAAGATGGAAGATGATAATGATGCCTGGACATCAGAAAGAAAACAACTCGTGGGAAAAATTGATAAGCTTGAAAATTTTAGTAGACGCAACAATATTAAAATTGTTGGACTTAAAGAAGGTACCGAAGGAGAAGACCCAATAATTTTTTTTCAAAAATGGATTCCTGAGAAATCGGAAATGGGAGACGAAACTTTAATTGAGATTGAAAGGGTGCACAGAGCCTTAAGACCAAGATCTCAAGATGATCAAAATCCGTGATCAATTTTGATAAGATGTTTAAGATACCAGGATAAAGAAAAGATTTTGAGGGCGGCTGCCCAGGATGCTAAAAGAAGAAAAGGTCCGTTGATGATCGCAGAGAAACCAGTTCTTTTTTATCCTGATATATGTTATAACCTTTTGAAGAGAAAGAAAGAATTTAATCCAGCTAAAAATGTTTTATGGGAAAAAGGTTATAAGTTTTTAATGCGTCACCCACTGATAATTTTTTTGGAGAAAGGAAAAAAGATTTTTTTCTGATTATCAAGATGCGGAGTTGTTTACACAAAAACTTCCATCTCTTCGTTAATTAAACGTAGCGATTTCTAAATGGAATGGTTAAAGACGAAGACAGAGAAAGCAAACGGAGCTGATGGACATTTAAGGACGATATAAGAGAGAAAAGTAAAATTTTAGAAATATTAATTGAGAATAGTATGTTTTTTATATATACTTTTTATGTTGCGGGGGGCTGCGGTGCTTTGAATCGGTTACTACGGGATTCACGTGTGTAATCATGGCGATTGCCATGACCCGTACAATAGAGGGGGGTAATGTTGTGTTTTTTTTTCTTTCACAACATTAGTAAGGGGGTATTTTGTTTTTTTTCTTTATTTTCTATTTTTCTTCTATTGTTTTGCCTGGATGATTGGTGGGGACACACATAGCAACATGGTGACTTCTAAACAGATTTCCCAGGATGCAATGAAAGTTGAAAGATTAGGTATTATTATAGATTGGAGTGACATAAATAAAAATAATGACTAATTTATTGATTTTTTTTAAGTTTTAATGTTAGTGGGCTTAATGGACCAATAAAAAGAAAAAGAATTTTAACATTTAATAAAAAAATGAAAATAGATATAGCTTTCTTACAAGAAACTCATTTAACGGATATAGAACATCAGAAATTAAAAAGAGTGGGTTGGAAATGTTATTGCAGTTTCACTTAACTCAAAGGCAAGAGGAGTTGCAATTTTGGTTAATAAAAATTTACCAATTAAAATACAAAATATATTAATTGTTTCGGCAGGAAGATATTTAATTATACATTGTCAATTTTTTTCAGAACTATGGATTCTTATGAATATTTATGCACCAAATGAAAATGATGTTAAATTTATATAGGACGTCTTTTTTGAATTTGGCTAATGCACATGATAAAATATTAATAGGTGGAGATTTTAATATTTTGTTTAGATCCAGTTTTAGATAGATCAACAAAAGCTATTGCAAAATCAAAAGTAGCAAAATTAACTATCATTGATGAAAGACTTAAATTTGATTGATATATGGAGAAGAATCAATCCAAAAGAAAGGGATTATTCATTTTATTCAAATAGACATAAAACATATTCAAGGATAGATTTTTTCCTATTATCAACAAATACTCAAGATAGAGTGAAAAATGTGGAATATAAAGCAAGAATATTGTCTGATCACTCTCCTTTAATAATGACAATGATAATGATAGATAAAGAGGAATCAATTTATAGATGGAGATTTAATTCAATTCTACTAAAACGTCAAGATTTTTGTGATTTTATGAAAAAGCAGATTCAGTTCTTTTTAGATACAAATTTACATTCAGTTGATGATAAATTTATATTGAGGGAAGCAATGATAGCATATTTGAGAGGCCAGATAATAAGTTATACTTCTAAAATTAAGAAGGAATATATGATAGAAATAGATCAATTGGAAAAAGAGATTATAAAATTAGAAAAAGAATCTCAAAGAAATATGACAGAAGAAAAACGAAGGCAACTTATTAATAAGAAGTTAAAACATAATACACTCCAGACATATCGAACAGAAAAAGCAATTATGAGAACTAAACAGAGATATTATGAACTAGGTGAATTTCTTGCATGGCAGTTAAAAACAGATCAGATTTCTAAAACAATAAATGCAATTCGAACAAAAGTGAATGAAATTACTTATAAACCTCTAGAAATTAATGAGGCTTTTAAGAATTTTTATTCTGTGTTGTATGAATCAGAATCAAAGAATGATGACGTTAAGATAGAAGAATTTTTATCACAAATAACTCTTCCAAAATTAAATACAGAAGAACAGAAGGGATTAGGTATGCCTTTTACATTGAAGGAAGTTGAAGAAGCTTTGGGATCACTTCAAAGTAATAAATCTCCAGGAGAAGATGGTTTTCCACCTGAATATTATAAAAACGTTTAAAGATTTATTAATTCCTCCTTTTATGGAGTTAATATATCAAGCGGAAAGAACGCATAAACTTCCAGAATCTTTTTCAACAGCTATTTTAATAGTATTGCCAAAAAAAGATAGAGACCTTTTAAAACCAACATCATATAGACCTATTTATTTATTAAACACCGATTATAAAATAACAGCAAAAATCTTATCTAATAGATTATCTAAATGCTTACCAAAATTAGTGCATATGGATCAAACAGGATTTATCAAAAATAGACAATCGGCAGATAATGTAATTCGGTTATTTAGTATAATCCATCTAGCACAAAAGAGGGAGGAAATGAGTGTGGCAGTTGCTTCAGATGCAGAAAAAGCATTTGATAGATTGGAATGGGATTTTTTATTTAGGGTGTTGGAAAAATATGGACTAGGAACATCATTTATAAAATGGATTAAAACCTTAAATACTAATCGCAAAGCTAAAGTAGTGACAAATGGTCAAATTTCAACATCATTTCAGTTAACAAGATTAACTAGGCAAGGTTGCCCACTATCACCTGCTTTATTTGTGTTGGCAATAGAACCACTAGCTGAATTAATTAGAATGGACCCAGATATCAAGGGTTTCACAGTTAATCAGGAAGAATACAAGATTAACTTATTTGCTGATGATGTTCTACTTTATTTAACAGATCCATTACATTCACTACGCAAATTATCTTATAGACTAGAAGAATATGGGAAAATATCGGGTTATAAAATAAATTGGGATAAAAGTGAAATTTTACCTCTTAGTAAAGGAGATTATAATCAATGTCGATTAATAACTCAATTTAGATGGCCAACAAATGGTATAAAATATTTAGGTATAAGAGTTGATAATGATATAAAAAACTTATACAAATTAAATTATTTACCACTTTTGAAAAAAATTCAGGAAGATCTTGAAAAATGGATGGCATTACCAATAACATTAGTAGGTAGAGTAAATACTATAAAAATGAATATATTCCCTAGATTACAATATTTATTTCAATCATTACAAATACAATTACCCCAGAAGTTTTTTCAAGAGTTAAACAAATATGTGAGGAAATTCCTCTGGAAAGGTAAGATATCAAGAATATCGTTGGAAAAATTGACATGGAAATTTGATCCAGGAGGATTACAACTTCCAAATTTTAGGAATTATTATAAAGTAAATCAACTTAGATTTATTGCATCTTTTTTCGAGAAAGATAAACCGGCATGGATTAGAATAGAATTAGATAAAATAGGAAAAAACGTACCAGAAGATTTTATATACAAATGTGAATCTAAATGGATACGGGAAAAGAAAGAATCTCCTATATTAAAACATTTGACTGATTTATGGAATAAGATAAATGTTGATGATGAGACAAAACAATCTTTATTAGCAAAGAGATCTTTAATTCAAAATAGACTTATTCCTTTCACAATGGACAATCAACGTTTATATAATTGGATTCAAAATGGGATTAGATATATAGGGAATTGTTTTGAAGGAGGTATATTAATGTCATTTGATCAATTAAAGAATAAATATAAAATATCAAATAACACTTTATTTTGTTACTTTCAATTAAGGGCTTATTTAAGAGAAAAAATAGGTCAAACAATGTTATTGCCGAAATCTAATGAAATAGAAATTTTAATTCAAAAAGGAAATATTAAAAAAATTATATCTTGTATGTATAATTTGATTCAAAGACAGGTATTTAAACAAGGAGTCCATAAGTCAAGACAAAAATGGGAAAGTGATTTGAATATTAAAATTGAAGAAACAAATTGGTCAAGACTGTGTCTTGATAGTATGACAAATACAATAAATGTTCGGTTAAGATTAGCGCAGTATAATTTTCTACATCAATTATATATTACACCACAAAAAATAAAAAAAATATAAATCCAAGTTTATCGGATCAGTGTTTCCGATGTAACCAGGAAACTGGTACTTTTTTACATTCGACATGGTCTTGCTCTAAAATTCAACATTTTTGGACAAATTTAAGACTTTTACTGGAACAAATTACAGGAACACCATTTCCTCATAATCCAATATTATTTTTACTAGGTGATATTGAAGGTTTAAAACCGAAACTCAAACTAAATAAGTATCAGAAAGAATTTATAAAAATTGCACTGGCAGTAGCCAAGAAAGCTATTGCAGTTACTTGGAAATCGGATACACATTTAAGTATAGACTCTTGGAAGAAAGAAATCTATGGATGTATTCCATTAGAAAAAAATACTTATAATTTAAGAGATAAATATGAAACATTTCTGAAAATTTGGAGCCCTTATTTACAAAAGACAGGATTAAATATATAGCTGCTCTGAAGATGAAACAATTGCTTATTAGGGGAAAGAAATAAATATACATATTAAAGTTATTACGAATTCCATGGAGCATGTGGAGATCTTCCAATAACAAGGCATTCTTTCTTTCTTTCTTTTTTTTTCTTTCTTTCTCTTTTTTTTCTATAGGGCAGTTAGGGGGGAGGGGTTAAGTGGAGGGGGTAAGGTTTATATACATTGTTTTTTCATACTTTACTTTGTAACCATTTAAAAATGCAATAAAAAAAGTTAAAAAAAAGAAATGAAGACCGGCTTTATTACATATCCACGTTTGAAAGATCCTACACTGAGGCCGATCTGCATTGCTGCAACTCTAAATCGAATCTACTTGGAATCAGTTCAAGTCAGGAAGAGGTATTTGTCAGATGAACTGAAGAGCAGTATATATATATATATATATATATATATATATATATATATATATGTAGATAGATAGATAAATAGATAGATAGATAGATAGATAGATAGATAGATAGATAGATAGATAGATAGATAGAGAGAGAGAGAGACAGAGCTCCCTCCATACGGTCTCATCACACACTCCGGGGCTCAGAGTCAGAGTTAGGCTCCAGCATCACCGTCCCAACTCACACTCCCTTGATCAGACACAAAGTGAAGCTCACTCCACACCGTCGCATCACACACTCCCCGGTTCAGACACAGAGTGAGTCTCCCTCCAGTACGTCCCATCACAAACTCCCGTGGTCAGACACAGAGTGGTCTCCCTTCCATACCATCTCATCACACACTCCCGGTGTCAGACACAGAGTGATCTCCCACCACACCGTCCCATCACACACTCCCGTGGTCAGACACAGAGTGATCTCCCTTCCATACCGTCTCATCACACACTCCCGGTGTCAGACACAGAGTGATCTCCCACCACACCGTCCCATCACACACTCCCGGGGTCAGGCACAGACTGAATCTCCCTCCACACCGTCGCATTACACACTCCCCGGTTCAGACACAGAGTGAGGCTCCCTGCATCTTGCCATCACATTCTACTGGTGTGAGATACAGAGTTCCTTCCACACCATCCCTTCGCGCTCTCACTTTGTCAGACGTAACGTGACGCTCCTTAAATTCAAACTTTAATGATAGTAATTTATTTTCACAGAATTTTGTTGAGAAATCTGTCCGCGACCAAGGCAGTTCATACTGGATTGGAAAATGCAACTATGGGTGAGATTTAGGGTATTGCAAGTTTCTGAGAAAAGAGTGAGTCGGGGATCGGTGCAGGCTGAGTGAAGGGAGTGGGCAATGTGTTTAGTTTGGGGACTGACAGTCTGCGAGAGGGGAGTGGGCAGTGAGATTAGTTTGGGGACTGACGCTGTTTGCTAGAAGGAGTGGGCATTGATATTAGTTTGCGGACTGGTAAGGGCTGTATGGAGAGCGTGTGCAATTGGCTTTGTTTGGGGATTGACAAAGTCTGTTGGTAGAGTGTGTGCAGTTGAATTAATGTGGGAACTGACATGGGCTGTGGGAAGAGAGTGCGAAGTGGGAGTGTTTTGGTGGTTGACACAGATCTTTAGGGAGAAGGCTAGGTATTGGGTTTATCGTGGGGAATCGCGCGGGGTCTTGGAGTGAAAGTGGGATGTACACGTATTTTGGGGACTAACACGGGACTGTGGGGAGAGACTGGAGCTGCAGAGCTCTTTTGGGAACTGACCCAGGTTGTGGGAGAGAGTGAGGCAGTGGGAACACTTTGGGGCCTAGCACATGTCTGTGGTGAGAGAATGAGGGAGGGGTGTACATAGGGGACACACACAGATCTGTGGGGAGAGAATAGTTCAGTGGGAGTACTCTGGGGACTGAGACACGTCCGTGGGGAGAGCATGGGGAGCGGGAGGTGTTTTGGTGATTGACACAGGTCTCTAAGAAGAGGGTTGAGCAGTGGGATTATTTTGGGTTCCGGCACGGGGCTGTGGGGAGAGAGTCAGGCAGTGTAGTTTGGACTGACACTGATCTGTGTGGTGGGAGTGGTGAGTCTGAGTACTTAGGCAGAAAACACAGGCCTGTGGGGAGACATTGAAGATGTGGCAGCATTTTGAGGACTGATATGGGGCCTTGGGAGAGACTGGCGCTGTGGGAATATTTTGGGGACTGACAAAGGGCTGCAGGGAGAAAGTGGACCATTGTGAAAATTCTGGATACTGACACAGGGCTGTGCTGGGAAAGTGGGATTGTGGGAAATTTTGGGGTGCCGCAGGTCGTTGGCGAGAGTGGGCGTCAGTGATTTTGGGGACTAACACACGGTTGCCTGCTGAAGGTACGCTGTTATTGCTTACCCCTTCTTGATAGGAGAGTGGCCTCGAATATCGTGTTCCAAATGAAGGCTGGAGTCTTCGAATGCATTGAATGTGGATGGTACCCTCACTTTGAACATTGCAGTGAGGATAAGCGTTGCTTCATCTGCGAGAAGTCGGCGCTTCTGTGCTCAGATCTTTCTGAAAAGATCCAGGATCTCTGTCAACAGTCAATAGAGTCGACTTAAACAAGTGGCAAAACCGTCTGTATCTCACCGACTCACATCACATCATCAGCTCTGCCCCTCACCCTTGCCTTATTATCTTTCCCTCTATCGCAATCTTACCCACCATCTCGCCCACTCTTCACCTTCGTTCCTCTAAACACTCTCTCTCATCCCTCTCCACTCCCGCCTCTTCCATTTCATCCGCATTTTCTCCCTCCCGCATCTCGCCTCCCTTTCCCCGAACTCTTCCTCTTCTATCCCTGTCTCTCTCTCGATTCTCTATTCCCCCTCTACACACTCTCCCAATCCCTCTCTTTCCCTTTTATCGAACTCAACTCGCTCTCCCGCTTCTGTCTTCAGCTACTCTCACCTCAATCATGCGCGTCAATGTTCTCGATACCCCAGTCCTGTGGAATAAGAGTGCATGTATTCGCCTTATCCGTGCCCCTTGTAGTTTTGTACAGCTCTACATGGTCACAAAATAAAGCCTGAAAATTTCCGACTGCACCATAACTCAGCTCCTAAAATCCTGGCAGAAACTTCGGAATTCTCCCTCTGTAATCTTTCCAGTTCGTTGAGATTTTTCTCAGAGCAAGGCAAGCAGAACTAAACTCCATACTCCATGTGCGGCCCTACCGACGTCATTTGCAACTGCAACGTGACCTCCGACTCCCGTACTCAGTGTCCTGACTGATGAAGGCCAGCGTTTCAAATATCCTGTCCACCAGTATCGCATCTTCTCTACCGGATTCACGGTCTGTTTTATTATCTGTGACGCAGACCACCTGAGATTTGTTCTTTTGAAGGATCAGTGGGGCGCTAATATGTAAAATTACCGTCAAATGCAACAAGCTAATAAATGCCGCAAAAAATGTGGAGGTGGTGCTCATACGTTCAAGAAAATGCTAGCGGAAGGGAAGAAGGTGTTTCTGGATTATTGAGATTTCGGCCTCCTGTTCCTCGTCAACCCTCCTTCCCAGACGACCATCCTTGTCACCGTCCGCCAAGACTTCCTCTGCAGCCCTCTCCGTTTCCGCCACCGCATTCTTCTTCCACACTTCTTGACTCTAGCAACCCTCCGTTCACTGCGCTGTGTGCCGTCTTCGTCATCTCCTCCTTCTGCAACTCCTCTCCACGTCTCCCTGATCTGCTTGATCCCCTGCAGGTCCACCCCGCTTCCATTAACCGTCTTCCTCCTTTACACGTCTCCCTCTCACCGTTTATATAGAAGTATGGCGAGGAAGGGGGAGAGGTGACGTCTAGTGTTACACCAACCAGCTGCCTTCAAACGGATATTGATCTCTCGTTTCTGAGCCTTTGCTCTATTCTGTGTGAACAGGCCGATCGTTTGTATGGACAAAACTTCATCCCGAGTGGGGTGGTGGGCGGATGGGGTGAGGGTAGATGTGCGGAAGAGATGCGTTAGACCACTTTAGACCAGAGCCAGTGCAGAGACCCCTTGCGGCCAACCCGCTCAATAACAGGTAGACCAGTTTGGATGCTTCTGGATGGGAGGAGCGAGGTGCAAATTACCAAGCAGGGGAAAGTCTCACCGGTCAGGTCTCTGACAGAGACTATGGCTCTGTGGCTCAGAAAGGAAAGGAGTGAAATTTGGCGAGCTTTATCCTGAGGGGAGTCTTTGTTAGGTGAGCAGAAAAGAGGTACTGAGGACGAGAACGAGATTTCTCAATGGTATGCGGTCGATATACTAACGAGTATATAGGCAGGAAAATGGAGCCGGTTCTGCAAACTTTGAAAGAACATTCAGTTTAAACTGTGACTGAAATGTTAGGATTTGGAACGAAGTCTTGAGATATCTGTATCACTGGGCGCTCCTGCTCGGAAGCTGCGACCTCTGCAAACCGAGCGGTTTATTTCATTTCAATTCAATTCATTTCAAGTTTATTTGCAATTCCATCACATATGACCGCCAGGGCCAAGCTTCAAAACACAACACCAACTGTCACACGATACACCAAGCTCACGTAATATGTATAAAATAGCAAGTTAGCAAGCATATGTAGGGTATCAGTGAGATATATTCACGCTTTATGTACAGGCGCACACACGCACGCGCGCGCACGAGCACATGTATATATAATCAGCTTGAGGTCCTAGGCAGTGTAAAAGCCACCGAAATCTAGAAACTACAACAACTGCTCTTGTGTTCTGCCGAATGAACCCTGGGAGACAGCACAGACCCCTGCCTGGAGATCGCGCCACACCGCCCCTCGTTGTGCAGCTCCTTCATTTTCTCCGCCATCTGGCAACTCTCTCAGTTTACACCTGAACCGGAGTGGAACTAATATCCCAACGGGGAGGTTTGCCATTAAGAAAGGGGTCGATGTGTTGTTTAAGCTAGAGTTGCAGGGGGATGATAACCAGAATGATTGAACAGAAAGTTGAGTCATTGTTGGGACAGATGTTGTTAAGACCTCAGATAAAGTCAGCGAGCAAAATGTTGAACCTGCTGGATCTCATGTTCTGAGCTACGTCCATTTCAAAGCAAGAAGTATTATACGAAGAGTAGATGAGCTCAGGGTCGGAGCCAACGATTGAAAGCATGATAGTTTAGCCATTGGTAAGATTTGTTTGCAGGAGGGGCAAGTCTGTTAGCTCAGCCTTCCAGTTTACCGCTGTTTTTGTCGTACTAATGTTTATATAATTTAAGCTAAGGTGGGGCTTCAGAGGTGGAACTGAGGAATGAGAAGGGTATGAACTCGTTCATGGGGCAACATTATCGACCACCGTACAGTCGGGGGATTTAGAGGAACAAATCTGTGGAGAGTTCGGAGTCTGTTGTAAGAGACATCAGGTTGTGGCATCGGGTGAGTTTAAGATTCTTGGTACTGACTGTGAAAGGACCACTGGGATAGTTTTCTTAATCAGTTAAGGAAGGAACCTTAATCAGCAGATAGTTAGTCCCAATGAGAGAGTGCAATACTTGATCTCATCCTGGCGATTAGGACACGCCAGGGGTCAGAAGAGTGTGTCAGGGAACAATTTGCATCTAGTGTTGGTAATGCCATTAGATACAGGATAAGTATGGAAAAGGATAGATGCAACCTCGAGTTAAGTTTAGTTTTGAGGTTTATAACAATACGGGACGCAAGTAGACCAGAGAGCTTGTATCTTTTACCCGTAGGATGGAAATGTCTAATATTAGAAGACCTGCATTGAGGTAAGAGCGGGTAGGTTCAAAAGAGATGAATTTGGCAAGTTTTTGTCGTCACAGAGATTGGCGGGTAATTGGAAAGTTCTGGCAGCTCTGGTGGTGGAGGTAAATCCATACAGACTTTTAACTGGCTCTTCTATAGGTACGTGGGTGTGCAAGGAATGGAAGGAGACAGATGTCGGGAGAACAAATTCAGAATTGAGATATCACAATTCTTGAACCAAAGGGTCTGTTCTGTTGTGTGATTTACCTTCTCTGCTCTGTAGAAAGAGCAGAGTGATCTGACCTCATCCGGTGGAAAGTGCAGTGAGTTAGTTTGTGAAAAGGAACTTGACGATTTATCGATAACAAGAGGGAACGACCAATTCACAGAAGGCATACGGAATGAAAAAGACGCACAGAGACACCATCTTCAAAGGGACACTGAAAAACCCCTTACAATGCTTTTGTATCACAGACACAACCCTCGTCGTAATACGAACACGCCCCTCATAGTGACAGCCACACACTGATAGACCCGGTACTGCAACAAGGAAACTTCCTCGCTGTGTGCATAGGGGTGATAGAGATATATAGAGATGTATTTAGACCGAACGTGCAGGATACAGGAACCTGGGTGACAGACAGTGCAGATCCAGAGACGTGCAGAGACCCCTTGTGACCAACCCGCTCAATAGCAGGTAGACCCTTTGGATACTTCTGGATGGGAGGACAGAGGTGCAAATGCTGAAGCAGGGGAAAGTCTCAACGGTCAGGTCTCTGGCACTGGCTGTGGTTCTGTGGCTCAGCAGGTAATGGGTTGAGATGTGGCGAGCTGTATCGATAGAGTGTTCCTTGTTAGTGGAACAGAAAAGAGAAACTGTGGATGAGAACGAGATTTTTCAATGGTATGTGGTCCCCAAAGTACAAGGATATAGCTAGGATTGGGGAGAATGCCTTATGAGGTTTAGTGAAATCGAACTTTTCTCCTTGCAGCGACCGAGGAAGAGAGATGAATAGGTCGACGTGTATACGATAATGAGAGGCATTTATCAGTGGATAGTGTTACGAAGGATGAATAACTCTGGTGGGCAGAAGGGTGCAAGGTTGTCAATGTCCCCCTCCCCTGGGAGAATCACAAACTGTTGCTGTTACCACGCTGCTAACGAGAGAGTAGGAGAGACAAAAGAAAACATGCCAGAACCTCTGATACCGATAACAGCCTGAGAGAGAGTTATGTTTATCCACCATGTTATGACTCCCGAAAGACGTATGGCTGCGGAGAGGGCTGTTTACTTGGTACTATTCTGTTCATTAAAATTCCTCAGTGGGCAGCCGGAGTGGGCTGGTTTGATGGGCTAAGCCATTCAAAACTGATTGACACCTGAGACCCCGTGAGTGGGGATAAAAGTGAGGTCTGGGGTGTCACCCCCTCAGACGCAGCAGGAGACACACTAGTGAGCATCAGAAACCCACGAGAAAGTGTGGGGCATCGGGGACCGAACGGATCGATCAATTTCACTCACAGCGGTTATAGCAAGGCCGGTGGGGGCTTGTGTGTGTGTCCACCTTTGCCGGAGTGACGAGTCCACCACGGAAGAACGGTCTAGCTAAAGAACAGAGGGGTCATACTTGAATGGCCGCAACAACACATCGACGAATCAAGATCGTAAAGGAAGGTTTGCAAGACAATAGCTGTCACTGTTTGATCGTCCTCTCTCTCTCTCTCTCTCTCTCTCTCTCTCTCTCTCTCTCTCCAACAATTACAACACATCGACCAGCAACTACCTGAGCCTACATGAATTGAACTGAACTTTATACTTTCTCATGATAATTCATTATCCCCTAGACAACGATAGAGCTTGTTTATCATTGATTGTTATTTTAGGTTTAGTATTGCTAACGTGTATTATCTGTATATTTGCCTTGATATTGACTTGTATATTTTACTAATAAACACTGCTGAAAATAGTACCACCAGACTTTAAAGGATACTTCTATATTTGCTGGTAAGACACCCAGGTACGGGGTACGTAACAATAGTCGGACACTTTTTCCCCAGGGCTGTGATGGCTAGCACAAAAGGGTACTGTTTTACGGTGCTTGGAAGTAGGAACAGAGGTGATTTCAGGGTAAGTTTATTTGCACAGAGAGTTGTGACGGCGTGGAATGGCTGCCGGCGGCGGCGGTGGAGGCGGAAATGATAGGGTCTTTTGAGAGACTCGTGGATGACTAAGTAGAGCTTAGAAAAATAGAGGTCTAATGATAAAGCCTAGGTAGTTCTAAGGCAAGGACATGTTCGGCAAAATTTGTGGGTCAAAGGATCTCTGTTGTGCCGTAGATTTTCTATGTTTCTATGTTGTCTACGCTTCAGACGCCAATATATAGGAAAAAAAAGGGGGAGTAGGTTCTGCAAATTTATGTACGTTCATTTGTGGTCAAATTTAGAAAGAAATTTCAGTTTAGCATTATGGTTGGAATGAGAACTTCAGGTATGTGTATCCCTGGATTCTCTTCCACGGAAGGTGAGAACTCCTCAGACCAGACGGTTTCATTTCATTTCAATTAAATTCGATTTAAGTTTAATTGTAATTCCATCACACGGGAATGCCCATGAAAAAAGCCAGGATCTGGCTGTTAATTGCATTACCAACAGTCCAACACGGCAAAACACACACATGAAATGTATACAATAAAAACGTAGCAAGCATATGGAGGATATCAATAAAACACCTTCACGCATTATGTACACAGACACACACACACACACACACACACACACACACACACACACACACACACACACACACACACACACACACAGAGTTATGCAACTTGAGGCCACTGGGCACTTTGAATGCTACGGTAATCTACAATTGTTCACCACAGAGATTGTTTTCTGCCACGTGAACACTGGGGGGCAGCAGAGGCTCCTGCTTTGAGGCAGCGGCCACCGCCATCACCTTGCTCAGCTGCTTCATGTCGTATCCCATGAACAACTCCCTCATTTTTACACCTCAACTGGATTGGAACTATTACCCCATCGGTGAGGTTTACCATTAAAAGAGGGTAGTGCTGGTATGAACGAATGTTGTAAGAACTCTCTAAAACTGTATGAAAATAAGAATGCCATTGCAAATAGTTGAGTGGTTGTTAGGACAGATGTTGTTAAGACCTCTGACAAAGTCAGGAAGCAAAAAGTTGAGCCTACGTCACTCAGTCTCTGGTGCACCACTCCCGTCTCCGGCACTCATCCCTCGCCTATAGGCAGCTTCGTCTCCGTGACCCATGCCCTCTCCTGCACACATCGCCTTCTTCATCCTCCCATACGTTGCCATACGCCCCTCCCCGTCTCCGTGATACACTCCACTCGCTAAACGCTCCTCATCTACGTCGTCGTCTTTCCTCCCGTTCTGTGACACAGGCAATTGTTGCGTGTATGAGGGAGAGTTACACCTCCCTCATTCCACTGGATATCCATAAACATGATCTGATCATCTCTACGGCTCCGTATGCACATGCCGTTCGAGTAGTTCCACACAAGATGCATCAGTGATTGCAATCTCTACACCCTTGCCCTGGCCTCCTCTCTTCTCCCCTTCCTTCCAATTCTGGCAGCACACAATCTGCTCAAACCCACATACACACACACACACACACACACACACACACACACACACACACACACACACACACACACACACACACACACACCATCTCCGAGAGACACACACAGTTCGTAGGCACTGAGTTCACTGTGAAATTTGAGAAAGAGAAGAGGTTGAGTCGGTGGTGAAGAAGGCGAATGCAATGTTGGCATTCATTTCTAGAACAATATAGGTGCAGGGATGTGACGTTGAGGCTGTGAGCAGCATTGGGACCCTTATTTAAGAAAGGATGTACTGACGTTGGAGAGGGTTCAGAGGAGATGCACTAGAATGATTCCCGGAAAGGGAGGGTTAACATATGGAAAACGTCTGACCACTCTTGGAGTGTGCTCACTGGAGTTTGGAAGAATCCGGAGGGGGGGGGGGGAACCTCATAGAAACAATTTGAAAGATGAAAGACATGGAGAGAGTGGATGTGAAAAAGTGGTTTCTCACGGTGGGCGAGTCTAGTACGAGCGGGCATGACTTGAGAATTGAATGGCGCCCATTCAGAACAGAGATGCAAAGATTTTTTTTTTAGCCAGAAGGTGGTGGATCTGTGGAATTTGTTGCCACAGGCGGCAGTGGAGGCCAAGTCCTTGGGTGTATTTAATTCAGAGATTGATAGGTATCTGTGTAGTAAGGACATCAACGTTTATGGTGAGAAGGCGGCGGAATGGAACTAAATGGGACAATGGATCAACTCATGAAAATAAAATGAGTCGATGGGCCTAATGGCCGACCTCTGCTCCTTTGCCATACGGTCTTAAACGCATCCAGCTGCAGCTTCTAACACGCCGCGTTAAGCAGTGGGAAAATGAACTGGATGAACTCAGGGTCATTCGGAAAGGCGAGGGTGTGATAGCGAGGACACAGTGGGAGTAACTGAACCTGCACTGTAACTCGAAAACACTCGAAAACATTCCTCTCCGCATGCACAACATCCTCCCTCTCCAAAGCCCCTTCCCGAATCCGTCAAACTCTCTCTCTCCTCCACTATTCCCCGTCACTGTCACTCCGTCTCCAGTACACCACTCCCGTTTCCGTCACCCATCCCTCGCACTCAAACTATCGCGTCTCCCTGACCCACAACCTATCCTGCGCACTTCGGCTTCTCCATAATCCCATACATAATCTCCGTGATACACTCCACCCGCGAAACGCTCCCCATCTACGCCATCCCTCCACTCTCCTTCCACTCTGTGTCACAGGCAATAGTGGAGAGTATGGGGGAGCGATGACGTCTGTTATTTCTACTCCCCCGTTCCATTGGGTATCTGTCACCAGGATCTGAGCTTCACCACAGCTCTGCAGACACAGTCCGGTCGTGTGGTTCCACATCACTTGCATCAGGAACTGCAATCTCACCACCCTTTCCCTGGCCTCCTCTCTCTTCCCCTTCCTTCCTCTTTCGGCAGCACACAGTCCACTCTCACACACAAACAATCTCCGAGAGACACACACAATTCGTACTACTGGGAAACCGAAATGCTGGGTACTGGTGAGTGGGGTGACCGGAGAAGGGAGAGGGTTTGGTACATTTTCTGATTCTAGTAGAGTGTGCTGCGATGGTGCGGGAGGTACCTCAGATGTCTGACTCCGGGAGAGTAATGGTTTAATATTTCGGCAGCTTCGCTGGTTGTGTGAGATCGCGAGGTGTGGACGGAACTTCACTCTGTGCCTGGCCCCGGACTGTGTGTGATGGATCGTGGCTGAGGGAGCGTTACTCAGTGCATGTTTCCAGGTGCGTGTGATGGGATTGTATGGAGGGATTCTCGCTCTGTCTGTGACTCCTAGTCACGGGTCAGTGGATTTCGGCGTTCAAGCTGACTCGAAATAGAGATGGGTGCCACAAAATGGCAACTCACACGTTCTGCTCCAACGGCTGCAGTCTGAACACCCTTTCTATAGCCTCCAATCTCCTCCCCTTCCTTCCTCTATTCTCCCAACACCATTCCTTCTATATGTTTCTGAACTGGGTGAGTGAACAATAGTATGTCCTGGTCCATATCGGTACCAGCGACATGGGAAGGTGGTTTTGCAAAGTGAAGTCAGGGATTTATCTGTTAAATTAAAGGACAGGATAACTACCCGTCCCAGCTGAGGGCATGGATGAACACATTCGATTATGATATTGTGACCATTATTGAGAATTGGTTGTAGGAGGAACAAGCAGGACAGCACGATATTTCGGGGTTCCCTATTTTTAGGCGTGAGAAAGCGGAAGAATTTCAGAAAGATTGGTGACATTACAGGACTGAGAAAATCTCACCGCAGAGCGCAGGCAGAAAATACAAGGCAGCTCGTCTAAGTGAGACTTTATCGGTGGAAATGAGGAATAAGAAATGCGTGGTCATGTTATGGGGCTACATTATAGACCAGCAAACAGTCTGCTGGATTAGGAGGAAGAAACCTGCAGAAAGATCGCAGACTGTTGCAGTATATATAAAATTGTTATAGCAGGTGATTTCGGCTTTCCACGTATTGACTGAGTCGCCTACTGCTAAAGGACCAGTGGGATAGAGTTTAACAAAAATATTCAGGGATGATTCCTTGATCAGTCCCAGTGAGAGAAAACACTACTTTATAATCTACTGCGGAATGAGACGGCAGGTGTCAGCGCTTTGTGCAGGAGCAGACTTTGTATCGAGTGATCATAAAGTCCTTTGTCTCCAGGTGATTATAGAAAAGTATAGGGCAGTCGTTGGGTCGAGATTCGGAAATGGAGCAAGGCCATATTTCTTGGGTACAGAAAGGATCTGGAATGTGTGGATTTGGACAACATGTTTTCTGGAGCTTTAATTACCTTGGCAGCTTTACGTCACAAGATGCTGGATGTAGAGTAGAAATAAAAATAAGAATTGTCATTGCCAAAACCAACTTCCAAAAAATGGAACCCATTTTACCTACTGACAGATTTCTATGACAACAAGGCTTAGGCTACTGAAATACTGCTTCTGGTCAATCTTGCTGTGTGCTTCCGAAACATGGACTGTAAGACCAGAACTCAAAAGAAACTTAGAAGCAACAGGAAGGTGGTTTCTTAGAAGAATGCTGAAAATATCACATAGAGATGGGGTACTAATGAGACAATACTCCAACGTCCCCATATAGCAAGATCTTTAGTGAGAACATTAAATGAGAGGAAACTAAAATTCCTGGGCAATGTCATCAGGAAGGAAGAAATGCAATGTTTTGTATTATATATAACTATCTAAAAATTACAGCACAGAAACAGGCCATCTCGGCCTTTGTAGACCGTGCTTAACGCTTACTCTCACCTAGTGCGATCATCCCATAACCCTTCATTCCTTTCCTGTCCGTATACCTATCCAAGTTTAACTTTAATAACAATATCGAGCCTGCCTCTAACACTTATACTGGAAGCTCGTTACACACAGCCAGCACTCTCTGAGTAAAGACATTCCCCTTTGTGTTACCTCTGAAATTTTGCCCCCTCTCCCTCAACTCGTGTTGTCTTGTTTGAATCGCCCGTCATCTCAATGAAAAAGCCAATGCACGTCAACTCCATCTTCCCCCTGATAATTTGAAATACCTCCATCAAGTCCCCCCTCAAACTTCTACGTTCTAAAGAATAAAGACCTAACTTGTTCAAACTTCTCTAACTTCCTTTAATGCCCCTCCTCCTCTCTTACCCCATCCCTGATTTATTTATTTTCTCCCTTCCCCTTTTAGTTCTCTCTCTGCCCATCACTGCCTGTTCTCCATCTCCCTCTGGTGCTCCCCTCTCCTTTTCATTCTCCCTAGGACTTCAGCGCCTTGTTCCTTTCCCTTCCCCAATTCTGTATCTTTTTTTAGCCAATCACCTTTCCAGCTCCTTGCTTCACGCAACCCCTTCCGGACTTCTCCTATGTTTTCGCGTCCCTCTCCCCTCCGATTTTGAAATCTCTTACTATCTTTTCTTTCAGTTAGTCCGGACAAGGGGTCTCGGCCCGAATAGACGACAGTGTTTCTTCCTATTGATTCTGCCAGGCCGGCTGTGTTCCACCAACCTTTTGTGTCTGTTGCCTGAGTTTGCAGCATCTGTAGATTCCCTCGTGTTTCCTATACACAATACTCGGATTTATAAAGGGAAGCATACCAAAAGCTTTCATCACCACCCTATCCACATGAGATTCCACCTTCAGGGAACAATGTACTATTCTCCCTCGATCACTCTGTTCTACTGCATTCTTCAATGCCCTACCATTTACCATGTATGTCCTATTTTGATTATTCCTACCAAAATGTAGCAGCTCATACTTATCAGCATTAAACTCCATCTGCCATCTTTCAGCCCACTCTTCTATCTGGCCTAAATCTCTCTGCAAGCTTTGAAAAACTACTTCATTATCTACAACGCAACCTATCTTCGTATCATCTTCGGATTTACTAATCTAATTTACCACCCCATCAGACAGATCATCAATGTATATGACAAAACAACATTGGACTCAGTATAGATTCCTGAGGCACACCACTAGTCACGGGCCTCCAACCTGACAAACAGTTATCCACCACTACTCTCTGGCACCTCCCATCCAGTCACTGTTGAATCCATTTTTCGACTTCAAAATTAATATCTAACGATTGAAACTTCCTCACTAACCTTCCGTGCGGAACTTTGTCAACGATGATACTGGTGTTCTGAGCTGTGTATATTTCAATGCTGTAAGTTTTTTTTTAAAGGCGGGTGAGCTCAGGGCATGAATTAACACATTTTGATGATATTGTAGACATTATTGAGTCCTTGCAGGAGGAACAAGTTGGACAGACCAATATTTCTGGGGTCCCTATTTTCAGCCGTCTACATACGGAAGGAATTAAAGGAGAACGGGGTGACATTACTCGGGAGGGAAAATGTCACCGAATGCCAAACAGAAAACCTACGGTCACGCAGGGCGCAAAGCACAGAGGGAATGTACAAGACAGAAAGATAACTATCAGATGCATAATCTAACAAGCAGACGGATAACAAGACAGAGATAGACCAGGCAACCGGTAGCTTTCTCATCCATCCCCGGAGAGAAATGACTAATAGCGCGGTGGAAGTGGAGAGGGAGTATCCTTTCAGGAGAGGTGAACGGCAATGTTTTGTTTGCCCAGAGAGTGCGATGAGTGGAATGTGCTGTCCGGGTTGGAGGTGGAGGCAAATCGACATAGGCGTTAAATTGGCTGTTTGGTAGGCACGTGTATGTGCAGGGATTGCATGGAGATGAGCAACTAAGTCGTAAAACCGGCTTAGATAGAAGGTATAATTGTTATAGCCGAGTTTCGGGCCGAAGGGTCTGCTCCGTTCTGTGATTTCTGGTACTGCTCGGCATGAGGAAACAGAGTGATTTGAACGCAGAGGGCGGGAACAGCAGGGATCAGGGACTATGACGATGGATTGGCAAAAACAAGGAATGATTTTTCAGCAGACGGAATGGGCAGTGATCGATCCACAAGGAGTGACAGATCAGACTCAAGCAGATGGATAATCTTCGTTTTAATTATCACGGGTATCTGCTGGAGGATTCATGGTGAGTTTCACACTGGTCGGAACGACCAAACCGCAGAGAATAAAAATGGCCACTGTAACAGTGACACATTCCCATCATTTCCCAGAAAAACCCTTTACGGTGATATCAACACACCCCTCACTGTGGTACTGACGGGTCTCTCAGCATGACCACGACTCACCCCTCACCGTCACACCGACACAACCCCCACCAACACATCCCTCAACATGATACCAACATATCCCTCAACGTAATACCAATGTAATACCGAGTCACTGTAACATTGACACGTCCCGCACTGTGACGTAGAAACATCCCTAACTGTGACACAGACATGTCCATCACTTTTAAGCCGATTTATCTCTTATTATGACAGTAACTGCCACTTCACCGAAACACCGACGTAACACTCACCGTCACAATGACACCTTCCTCACCGTGACACCGACAAGCCCTCAGAGCATCACCCACTCAGTCCGCACCGTGTCAATAACACTACACTTACCGTGACACCGACACATCCACCGTGACAACAACAGGTCTTTCCTCGTGAGCCAGACACGCCCCTCACCGTGACATCGGCATTTTGTCCACTGTCACACCAATACACCGGACATTATGACACCGACGAGTCTCTCTTTGCAACACCGTCACACCTCGCACTGTGACTCCGACATATCTCTCACCGTGACATAGAGAAACACCGCGATATGACCCGGTGCATTTCTCACATTGAACCAGAAACACCTATCACAATGACAGCTAGACGTCTCTCACTGAAACACCGACTCGGTGTGACACGGAATCAACTATCACCGCGATACTGACGCAGCTCCCATCGTGTCACCAACAAAAACCTCGCTGGTAACATAATATACCCCTCAGCATGTCCCAGACACGTATCGCACTGTGGCGCCGACGCCCCTCACTGTGCCAACAGCACACACCTCACTGTTACACCCTCACCGTGACACTGACACACTATAAACGCCAAACATCCTTCACCATCTCAGATCTCTCCTGAACGAAACTACAAACTCCTTTGGGCAGAAAATCAGGAGATCAACAGGAACCAACGCCAATGTCGAATACCAGTCCAAGAGTTAAACTCAACCTTTGAATGTAAGATATGTGAGATTTCCCACCCGTATGACCCCAGAGAACCTGTCACAAGGAGACTCCGAAACACACCTCACAGTAACACCGACACGCCCGTCACTGTGACACTGAGACACCACTGACACCTACAGGCTCCTCAACGTGACCCGTCCAGCTCCGCACCGTGACAAAGACTTACACGTCACTGTAACACCCCTCACCCCGAAGCAAATACCCACACCTAACCCTGACACAGACAAAACCCTTACTGTGATACCGACATCTAAATTCACAACGGCGCCGACAAAGTTTTATCCATCATACCGACACACACCTCAGCGTGGCAACCGAACACACACCGTGGCCATGACATGCCTCCCACGGTGACACAGACACCATTCTCAATGAGAGCAGCATCCACACGTTACACAGATACTCCACCCACCGTGACAGGAACAGACTCCTCACTTTGACATTTCCCTCTCCGTGATGTCGAGAGAAACCTCCATCACAGCAACACGAGCATGCCCCGCGCTGAGACTGTGAATTGATCATCACCACGATACTGACACAGACCACATTGTAACAACAACAAAACCTTCCCCAGGGCATTGATAACCCCTCAGAGATACACAGACACGCCCCTCATGTTTCCGATGACGCCTCTCACTGTGACACCGGCACATCCTTCACTGTGACACGCTTCACCGTGACACTGACTCAACACTCTCTGTGACCCGTTCGGTAGCGTGACGCTGACTCCCGTTTCTCTGTAAACGCTAAACATCCTTCACCATCTCTCTCAGTATCACAGATTCGTCCGTCTTTTAAACGAATGCACAGCGATCTCCGTCAGCAGTTCACTGAGATGGAAACGAAGTACAGATCTGTCAACGAAACCAAGGCTCAAATCTGTGAATTGTTGACCAGCAGAAGAGGTGAGGCATCATCTCCCTCTTTCACCCTCTCCTCATCACAGGGCAGGGATGGAGAGATGATGCGTCACTCTGTGTTTGACCCAGTGATGTGTGATGGGGCTGCGTGGAACAAGTTGCATCTTCACTACTGTGTGGATCCAGCTTCACTCTGTGTCTGACAGCGGGATTGTGTGATGGGACAGTGCACAGAGAGATTCACCACATGTCTGACCCCTGAAGTGTGTCATGGCACCTTGGAAAGAGAGTTTCAATCTGAATCCCGGAGTGTGTGATGAGTTCGTGGAGAGACAGCTTCAGTCTGTGTCTGATATCGGGAGTGTGTGATGGGACGTTATTGAGAGACGTTTATTCTGTGTGACAATGGATTGTGTGATTCGATGTTGTGGAGTGCGCCATTAGAGAATGTGGACGGAACTTCGCCTTGTGTGTGAACACTGTGGGGTGTGATTGAACGGTTCAGAGGGAGCTTCACTCTCTGACACGCCAAGAATTATGTGATAAGATGGGAGGAAGAAGATTCACGCTGTGTTAGACTAGGGTGTGTGCGATGGGACCATTTGGTGGCAGCTTCTCCTTCTGTCTGACCGGTGGAGTGTGTGATGGGGCATGGAGAGAGAGATTCATTCTCCGTCTGATTGTGAGTGTGTGACCGGACTGTGTGCAGGGAGTTTAAGTCTGTGTCTCACCCCCTCACCCCGTGTGTTTGTGATGGGACTCTGTGTTTGACAGTGCGTGCGTGTGATGGGAAGGTCTGGCTGGGCGGTGGGGGGTGAGTGCTTTTGGGATGGGATATGCCGTGGTCATGATTGTGTCTTACACCAGTAACGGTGACGCGTGCCTGGACGGTATGCCGCCCCATATCTGAAACCAGCGTTGTTTGATTGGACGGTTCGGAGGGAGCTTCCCTCGTTCTCCGACCCCTGTACTGTGTGACGTCACTGGCTAGAAGGCGCATTATACTCTGACTGACCACGGGACTATGCGGCGGGATGGTGCAGAGACTGTCTCATTTCCTATCTGATCACGGGTGGGTGTATAGAGGTAGTGTAGAGGGTGGTTCACTCTGTGTTTGTCCGCAGTACTGTGTGATGGGAGAGTGTGCAGGGAGCTTCACTCCATGATTGACCAAAGGAGGGTGTGATAGTGCGGTGGAGTGAAAGCTTCAGACCGAGGTTGACCCCAGAGCTATGGGACAGTGTGGAAGGAAGTTCACTCTGTGTCTGACCCAGAGAATGTGCGATGGGGCAGTTTGGAGAAAGCTTCACTCTGTACCTCACCTCGGCAGTGTGTGCCGGGACGGTGGGGAGGTAGCCTCAATCTCTGTCTAACCACGGCACTGTGAGGTCTGACGGTGCAGTGGGAGATTCACTCCCTCTCTGACACCAGGATCGTGTTTTCGGATGCTGTACAATGAACATTTCTCAGTGTCTGACCCCGGGAGTGTGCGATGGGACAGGGAGGAGGAAGATTCACTCTGTGTTTGACCACAGGAGTGCGTGATGGGACCGTGTGGATAGAGGATCACTTTGTTTCTGAACCCTGGATTGTGAGATTGGACGGTGTGGAGGAAACTTCATTCTGAACCTGATCGCGGGAGCGTATGATGGGGCTGCGTGGAGGAAGATTCACCCTGTGTCTGACCCCGGGTGTCTGTGATGGGACGAGGTGGAGGGAGATTCACTCTGTGTCTGAACTCGGGAGTGTGTGATGTGACGGTGTGGAGGAAACTTCATTCTGTACCTGATCGCGGGAGCGTATGATGGGGTTGCGTGGAGGGAAATTCACTCTGTGTCTGACTCCGGGAGTGTGTGATGTGACGGTGTGGAGGAAACTTCATTCTGTACCTGACCCTGGGAGAGTGTGATGGGTCCACGCGGAGACAGATTCACTTTGTGTCTGACCCCGGGAGTGTGTGATGGGACGGTGTGGAGGGAGATTCACTTTGTGTCTGACCCCGGGAGTGTGTGATGGGATGGTGCGGCGGGAGATTCACTCTGTGTCTGACCCCGGGAGTGTGTGATGGGACGGTGTGGAGGGAGATTCACTCTGTGTCTGACCCCGGGAGTGTGTGATGGGATGGTGCGGCGGGAGATTCACTCTGTGTCTGACCCCGGGAGTGTGTGATGGGATGGTGCGGCGGGAGATTCACTCTGTGTCTGACCCCGGGAGTGTGTGATGGGACGGTGTGGAGGGAGATTCACTCTGTGTCTGACCCCGGGAGTGTGTGATGGGTCCACGCGGAGACAGATTCACTCTGTGTCTGACCCCGGGAGTGTGTGATGGGACGGTGTGGGGGGAGATTCACTCTGTGTCTGACCCTGGGAGTGTGTGATGGGACGGTGTGGAGGGAGATTCACTCTGTGTCTGACCCCGGGAGTGTGTGATGGGACGGTGTGGAGGGGGATTCACTCTGTGTCTGACCCCGGGAGTGTGTGACGGGACGGTGTGGAGAAGCTTCACTCTGTCTCTGAACCGGTGAGTGTGTGATGGGTAAGTGAGGAGGGATACCGATTCAATGCCTGACTCCGGGACGGACGGAGGGAGAATCACTGTTGCTTGTTTCTGAATTCCAGACCATGCTTATTCCAAGGACTGGATCAGAAATGAAGACCGGCTTTATTTTCTATCCCCGTTTGCAATTCTCTACGGTGAGGCGAAGCAGCATTGTTGTAACTCAAAATCAATTCTTCTTGAAATAAATTCAACAGAGGAAGAGGTATGATTCTGATCGACGGAAGGTATATATATATATGTGTGTGTGTGTGTGTGTGTGTGTGTGTGTGTGTGTGTGTGTGTGTGTGTTTGTGTGTGTGTGTATATGTGAATCTCCCTCCACATCGTCCTACCACACAGTCCCAGGGTCAGACACAGAGTGAAGCTCTCTCCACACCGTCCCATCATACACTCCCGGGGTCAGACTCAGAGTGAATCTCACTCCACACCGTCCCATCACACACACTCGTGGTCAGACACAGAATGAATCTCCCTCCATACAGTCCCATCACACACTCCCGGGGTCAGACACAAAGTGAAGCTCCCTCCACACCGTCCCATCACAGACACCCGGGGTCAGACACAGGGTGAATCTTCCTCCACACCGTCCTATCACATGTTCCCAGGGTCAGACACTGAGTAAGGCTTTATGCATCTTGCCATCTCATTCTCCTGGAGTGAGATGCAGAGATAACTCCTTCTGCGCTACCCCTTCACACTCTCCCTGGGTCAGACATAACGTGACACACCTGAAATTCAATCATTCATGATAGTACTCTAATTTCACAGAATTTTGTAAACAAATTTGTCCAGGACCAAGGCAGTGCATTCTGGATTGGAAAATGCAAAGATGGGTGAGATTTTCGGTCTTGCATGTTCCTGAGAATAAACTGAGTCGTGAGATTGATACAGGTTGCGAGAGTCGAGTGGGCGGTGGGTTTAGTTTGCGGTCTGGCACAGGCTGCGGGAACGTTTGGGGACTATGGTGCTCTGTTGGGAACTGACCAACGTTGTTTGAGAGTGTGAAGGAGTGGCAGTATGTTGGGGTCTGTCACATGTCCGTGGGGAGAGATGAGGGAGGGGTGTACTTTGGGTTCAGACACAGATCTGTGGGGAGAGAATGGTTCAGTGGGAGTACTCTGGGCACAGAGACACGTCCGTGGAGTGCATGGGACGTGGGAGATGTGTTGATGATTGACACAGGTCTCTAAGAAGAGGGTTGAGCAGTGGGATTATTTCGGGGACTTTGGGTGCTGTGGGGAGAGAGTCAGCCAGTGGGTGTACCTTGGACTGACACTGATCGGTGGGGTGGAAGTGGTGAGTGTGAGTACTTAGACAGATAACACAGTTCTGTGGGGAGACATTAATGACGTGGGAACATTTTGAGGACTGACATTGGGCTTTGGGGGACACTGGCGCTATAGGAATATTTTGGGGACTGACACGGAGCTGTGAGGAGAATGTTGGGTACTGTTATTATTCTGGTCTCTGAAACCGATCTGTGGGGAGATAGTGAGGGAAGGGATTACTTTGGGGTCTGACGCAGGGCTGCAGAGAGAGAGAGAGAGTGGGTCAGTTTGAGTATTCCGGTTACTGTAAGGGGGGATGTGGGAGATTTTGGGGTGCCACAGGCCAATGGTGAGGGAGGGCGTCTGTGATGTAGGGGATTGACACACAGCTGCCAGCTGGAGGTGCATTGAAATTATTTCCCTGATAGGAAAATGGCCACGAATGTCGTGTACCAGATGAAAGCTGGAGGCTTCGAATGCGGTACATGTGAATGGTTCGGCGAGTATGAGATTTGCACTGAGTTTCGTCAGCGCTTCATCTGTGAGAAGTCTGCACATTTATGCCCAGGGATTTCTGACCAGATCCAGATTCTCTGTCAACAGGCAGTGGGTCCGACTTGAATCAAATGATAACGCGCTCTTTCTAACCCACTTCCTTCTCTGACTCACATTAACCCATCCGCTCTGCCCCTTACCCTTACCCTGTTTTCCTCTTTCCCTCTATCGCAATCTTACCATCTCACCCTCTCTTTACCCTCGTCCCGATAAACTATCTCTCTCATCCCTCTCCACTCTCGGCTCCTCCATTTCATTTGCATTTTTCTACCCCCCCCCACCACGACTCTCGCCTCCCTTCCTCCCAACTCTTCCCCCTTCTATCCCGGTCTCTCCCTCGATTCTCTATTCCTCCTCTACAGACTCTCCGCATTCCTCTTGTTCCCTTGACTCTACACCACTCGCTCTCCCGCTTCTGTCTTCAGCTACTCTCACCTTAATCATATTCGTCAATGTTCTCGTACCCGCGCCCTGGGGAAATAGAGTGCATGCATTCGCCTTAGCCGTGCCGCTTGCAGTTTTATACACCTCTATGAGGTCACTGAAAGAAGTCTCAGAATTCCCATCCTCGCTCCATTACTGAGTCCTCCCTGTCCCGGCAGCATCCTTGGAAATCTCCCTCTGCAATCTTTCCAGTTCGTTGAGATTTTTCTTGGAGCAAGGCAAGCAGAACTGAACTCCATACTCCAAGTGCGGCCAAACCGACGTCATCTGCAACTGCAACGTGACCTCCGACTCCCGGACTCAGTGTCCTGACTGATGAAGGCCAGCGTGACAAATGTCCTGTCCACCTGTATCGCAACTTTTCTACCGGATTCACGGTCTGCTTTATTATCTGTGACTTAGACCACCTGAGATTTGTTATTTCGAAGGATCAGCAGCGCGCAAATATGTAAAATTAATGTGAAATGCAAAAAGCTAATAAATGCCGCAAAAATGTGGAGGTGGTGCTGATGCGTTCAATACTATTCTGGCGGAGGGGAAGAAAGTCTTCCTGGTGCATTGAGTTTTCCGTCTCCTGTTCCTCGTCGACCCTCCTTCCCAGCCGACCATCCTCGTCACCGTCATCCACGACTTCCCCTACAGCCCTCCCCGTTTACCCCACCGCCATCTACTTCTACAAACCCTGTCTAAATCACCTCTCCATCCCCTATACTGCGTGCCGCCTCCGTTATCTCCTCCTTCCACAAATCCTCTCCCCGTCTCCCTGACGCGCTCCATCCCCTGCATGTCCACCACGATTCTATTAATCCTCTTCCTGCTCGACCCGTTTCCCTCTCTCTCAGTTTATATGGATAATTGGGGAGTAAGGGGGAGAAGTAACCTCTGTTGTTTCTCCATCCAGCCCCCTTCCTCCGGATATCGATCTTTCGCTTCTGAGCCTCTGCAATGAGCTGTGTGAACAGGCCGATCGTTTGGATCGATAACAATTCATCCCAGTGACCGCTATCTCACCACCATATCCGTGCTCCCGACAAAACCAACCCTTCTTCCAATTCCATCCTGTTCCCTGCACACTTCCGGAACAGAAACGCATACACATTCTACGAGCCGGCACACAATTCAAGACCAGGATCGGCAGAGTTTTGGGGATTGGTGAGAGGGAAGCTTCGGAACATCGTAGTTTCTGAAGGGACCCGGGGCAGAGAGCTTCAATTTGTGCGCTAGGACGGTCCGGAGAAAGCGTCACCCAGTGTCTAAATTCAGGAGAGTGTGATGCGACTGTGTGGAGGGAGTTTCACTCTGTGCCTGTCCCCGGGAGTGAGTGTGGAGGGAGCTTCACTGTGTCAGACCCCGGAAGTGTATGATGAGACGGTGTGGATGGAGATCCAGTCTGTGTCTGAACCTAGACGTGTTGAATGGGATGGTGTGGAGAGATTTTCACTGTGTGTGTGTGTGTGTGTGTGTGTGTGTGTGTGTGTGTGTGTGTTTGTGTGAGTGGTGAGCCAGAATAGAGGGATAGAGCAGCGGGAAATTGGTTTTGAGCGGAAATAAGAAGGTTTCTATCTTTGACTCTTCAAGGAGGAAGCTTGGGTGAGAGAAGACACAGAACTGTTGGTGGATTTGTTTACTGATTAATTATTGTTTCTTTCTTTATATTCGCAAGGTCAGACCAGTAGCAATGTCTGGCCGGACAGTTGAATACTCCTTTGCGAGATGTGGGAAGGCAGGGAGTCCTCAAGAGCTCCTGACAACTTCACTTGGAGGAAGGCTATCCAGATGCACCTTCTAACACACTGTGTTGCAGAGTTGGATCTGAAACTGGATGAACTCGGGATCATTCGGAAAGCCGAGGGGGTGATAGGGAAGACATACAGAGATGTATTTGCACCTGATGTGTAGGATACAGGAAACTGCGTGAGAGCCAGGAAGGTAAAAGTTGTTAAAAGCCAGAGTCAGTGCAGAGACCCATTGTGGACAACCCGCTCAATAACAGGTAGACCACTCTGGATACTTCTGGATGGGAGGAGATAGGTGCAAATTACCAAGCCGGGGAAAGTCTCACCGGTCAGGTGTCTGGCACTGACTGTGGTTCTGTGTCTTAGAAATGAATAGACTGAGATATGGTGAGCTGTATTGATAGGGTTGTCTTTGTTGGGGGAGTCGAAATAAAAACTACTGTGGACGAGAACGAGATTCCTCGATGGAATGCTGGCGTTGTCGTAAGGGAGCCAGATCCACAAACTTGTGTATGTGCAGGTGTGCACAAAATTAGAAAGTACATTCAGCCTAAAATGTGGCTAAAATGTCAGTATTGGAACGAGGTGTTCAGATATGTGTATCACTGGGATCTCTTCCTCGGAAGGTGCGCCGTCTATAGTTGAGACGGTTTCATTTCATTTCAATTCAATTCATTTTAAGCTTAATTGCAATTTCAGCACACATTACCGCCAGGGCCAAGCTACTAAACAAAATACCAACTGTCACACGAGGCACAGAGCACATATAATATGTATAAAATAGAAAGATTAGAAGCATATATGAAATACTTTAACGCTTTATGTACTCGGCCGCACAAGCGTGCATTTACATATATAAACAGTTTCAGGTTCTAGGCGCATTAAAAACCACCGAAATCTACAAACTACAACAACCGAGCTTGCCAAGCGAACGCTGGGAGACAGCACAGAGCCCTGCCCGGAGGCCGCACCACACCGCCCCTCGTTGTGAAGCTCCTTCATTTCCTCCGCCATCTGGCAACCTGTCAGTTTACACCTGAACCGGAGTGAACCTAATATCCCAGCGCGAATGTTTGCCATTAAAAAAGTGTCGTTGTGTTGTTTAAGATCGAGTTGCAGGGTATGATAACCAGAATGATTGTACAGATAGTGGAATCATTGTTGGAAGATATTGTTAAGACCTCAGACAAAGTCAGGAAGCAACAAGGCTGAGCCCGTTGAGACTCATGTTCTGAGCTGCCTCCGATTCAATGTAGGAAGTATTGAACGAAAGGCAGATGAGCTCAGGGTAGGGGGCAACGACTGGAAACATGATGGTTTAGCCATTTGTAAGATTTTTTAGCAGGAGGGGCAAGTCTGTTATCTCACCCTTCCAGTTTACCACTGTTTTGGTTGTTCTAATGTATATGTAGTTTAGGCTGAGGCGAGTTTTTCGAGGTGAACTGAGGAATAAGAGAGGTATGAACTCCTGATTATCGACCACCGGGAGTCTTACCAGCAAAGATAGAAGTATCCGTTGGAGTCTGTTACGATTTTCAAAACAGTGTTTATTAGTCAAATATACAAATCAATATCAACAATGCAAATATACAGATAATCCACGTTAGCAATACTATACCTAAAAGTGTGGGTATAATAATAATCAAGCTCTATCGTTGTCTAGGGGATAATTCATTATCATGGGAAAGTATAAATTTCATTTCAGTTCATGATGCCTGAGGTAGTTGTTGGTTCTTTTGTTGTAACCGTTGGAGGGACAGATCGAGAGAGAGAGAGAGAGAGAGAGAGAGAGAGAGAGAGAGAGAGAGAGAGAGAGAGAGAGAGAGAGAGAGAGAGAGAGAGAGAGAGAGAGAGAGAGAGAGATCGATCAAAAGGTTGAGCTACGGTCATTCAAACCTTCTTTTATTTTCTGGATCCGTCGATATGTTGTTGCGACCATTCAGGTATGACCCCTCTGTCCTTTAGCTAGACCGTTCTTCAATGGTGTACTCGTCACCTAGGCAAGGGTGGACACACAACCAAGCCCCCACCAGCCTCGCTATAAACACTGTTTGTTAAAATTGACCGATTCTTCGTTCGGTCTCCGATGCCCCTCACTTTTTTTGTGGGTTCCAACACTCAATCAGTGCTCACTAGTGTGTCTCCTGGTGTGTCTGAGGGGTGTCTCCCCAGACCTCACTTTTGTTCCCACTCACGGGGTCTCAGGTGTCAATCAGTTTTGAAAGGCTTCGTCCATCAAACCAGCCCACTCCGGCTGTCCACTGAGGAATTTTAATGAACAGAATAGGACCAAGTAGACAGCCCTCTCCAAAAGACATAACAGTAAATCAATGGCTTCTCTTCTCCCTCTTATCAGCAGCAGATGATTCAATTTATTTTCCTCTTATCTGTGTGTCTCTCTCATTCTCTCTCATGAGCAGCGTGGTAACAGTAACGGTTTGTGATTCTCCCAAGCTGGAGACATGGGCAACTCTGCACCCTTCTGCCCATCAGTGCAGTTCATCCTTGATAACGTGGGCACAAGCAGTGTGGACAATCGGCATTTCTTTCTCTGAGGAGGGCCTTTAAAAGGCCAGAGGGCATATAGTTCATTAGAAAGGAAGAACAGTAACTCAATATTTCCTTCTTGCACTGTTTCTGCAGTGTGTAATTTCGTGGATGTTCTGTATATTTTCCCGACACTGCTGCTGTAAAGACACACTTTAGTCAGATAGTGATGTTAAACCTGACTCAGAATGTTCAGAGAAGATGTGCGTTCAAGTCAAGTCAAGTCAAGTCACTTTTATTGTCATTTCGACAATAACTGATGGTACAGTATACAGTAAAAACGAGACAGCGTTTTTCAGGACCATGGTGTTACAAGACACAGCACAAAAACTAGACTGAACTACGTAAAAAAAAAAAACAACGCAGAGAAAGCTACACTAGACTACACACCTACCCAGGACTGCATAAAGTGAACAAAAAACAGTGCAGGCATTACAATAAATAATAAACAGGACAATAGGGCAGTAAGGTGTCAGTCCAGGCTCTGGGCATTGAGGAGTCTGATAGCTTGGGGGAAGAAACTGTTACATAGTCTAGTCGTGAGAGCCCGAATGCTTCGGAGCCTTTACCCAGAAGGCAGGAGGGAGAAGAGATTGTTACAAGTTTTGATTTGTATACTCATCGTGGTGGGCACAGTGAATGAATGCAAGTGGCGGTGGAGGATGCAGATGTGATAGAGGTTATTAGATAGAAGATGAATGAGTGGAGAATGGAGTTATGCAGACCTAGCTCAGGTTGAAAGGATTGATTTGACAAGGCATACAATGAGCATGTCCTTAGGTTCAGAAAAGCACATTGAGCAGCAGGGCCTGATTTCCTGCTGTATCGTTCTATGTTGTTGAGACCACGTCTGGAAAACTGTGAACATCTCTGGTCGGCCGCCTCTGGAAGGACTTGATTCACCTAAAAGCCGGAGTAAGAATTCACGGCTTTCGTTGCGGGGACCGGAGTACTCGAGCCGGAGGCGATGCAACACCAATTCTTCTCTCCGTCGCCACAGGCCCCGCTGTAACGATGCAATCGTGGGATAATGAAAAGGGTGTCCAACATAGAATATATCACATAGAAATCTACGGAATATCAAAGACCCTTCGGCCCACAATGTTGTACCATCCATGTAACCTGTTCTGGAATCTACCTAAAATTCCCTACCGCATACCCGTCATTTTTTATCTATATACTTACCTGTCGAAAAGATCCTTAAAAGTCCCTAATTATTCCGCCTCCATCACTGTGCCCGCAGTCTATTGCACGGACCCACCAAACTCTGTGTGAATAAACTTAACCCTGACTTCCTCCCACACCCCGCACCCGGACCTACTGCCAAACACCTTAATAGTACGCCCCCTAGTGTTAGCCATTTCACGCCACGGACAAAGCCTCTGGCCATCCACACGATGAATACCTTACATCATCGAATAGATCTCTCTCATCAACCGTCGGTCCAAGGAGAACAGGTCGTGTTCACTCAACATATTTCATAAGGAATACGCTTCCATCCAGGCAATATCCTTACGAATCTCCTTTGCACTCTAATTGATCCACATTCTTCCTGCGTGAAATGAAAAGAAATGGGGTCTACCTAAGTTCCTATTTAACCTTAACTGTACATCCACGTTCTCGAACTCAATTCCAGGGTTGATGAAAGCTCACCGACCAGACGATTTCTTCACATTGACTTCCTGCGCAGCATCTTTGAAAATCTTATGGATGGATAAGGATCCCAATTTCTCGCTGATATTCCACACTGCCAAGAGTCTTATCATTAATATTATATTATGTACTCAAATTTGATGTACCGAAATGAACCGCTTTATACATACCTGGGTTGAACTCCATCAACCGCTTCTCAGCCCAGCTCTGCAACATATCGACGTCCCGCTGTAATTTCTGACCACCCTCCAGACTAGCCACCACACTGCCAATTGTTGTGTCATTAGTAAACGTACTAACACACCCCTCTACTTCCTCTTCCAGGTCATTTACAAAAATCGCAATAAGGAGAGATCCCAGAACAGATCTCCGCGGATCACCACTGGTCACTATATCCCATGCAGAATACAAACCATCTATAACCACCCTTTGCCTTCTGTGGGCAAGCTAATTCAAGGTAAACATGGCACGTCTCATTGGATCCCATGCCTCCTAAATTTCTGAATGAGCCTCGCGTGGGGGACATTATCAAAAGCCATACTGAAATCCACGTATACTACTCCATTGCCCTAACTTCATCAATGAATGTAGTTTCATTGTCTGATAATTCTATCAGGTCTGTAATGCACGACATGTCCTTGAAAAACCCATGCTGACTACCGCTAATGTGATTATGTCACACCAAAGACTCACGAGTCCTGACTCCCAGGATCTTCTCCAACAACCTGCCCACGTCACTAGTCAATAATTTAATGGGTTATCCCTAATCCCTTTCTTGAACAAGAAACAACATTTGCGACGTTCCCTTCTTCCAGTACTTACTTCCACCCAAGTGATGATGCAAAGATCATTATCAGAGACTCAGCAATCTCTTTCCTCGTTTCCCACCACAGCAGGCTGTCTCGGTGAATTATCTAACTTAATACCTTTCAAAACCCTGAACACACCCTTTTTCTCAATCTCATTAAGTACCTCTGCTACCTCCTCCGATTCCATGCACACGCTTCCACTACTGCCCCTCACTGTTCCTATTCTGACACGGCTCCACTTCTTGCTCTTCACATACTTTACCATGTGGTTTTCCTTAATCCTGCTCACCCAGATCTTCAGATTTCCCTACCTCTCCTAATTTTACTCTTCAGTTCCTTCCCGGCAAGCTTGTAATTACCTGGAACTCTGTAAGTATCCAGCTTTTTGTTTTGAACCTGTCGCGTTTTCGTGTCTTCGAATCCAGATTCTTCACATCTCTTGCACACCATGGTTCTTTTACCTTCCATTCATTCCCTGCCTCGATGGAACATGCAAGTGCAGAACGCCGTTCTTATATCCCCTGCTCTGTCTGCCATGCATTTCCCTGAGAGCGTCTGTTCCCAATCTGTGCTTCCAACTTCCTGCATATTAGCGTTTTAAATGCCACAAATTGTTCAAAACTAGTATGGTATATCAACCACTGTTTACATGTGGGTCAAACGATACTTTAATTAGCATTGTCGGTGTGCTATTAGTGCCTGAATTACAGGTATGATACAGAAACAACATAACAACCATTTATCAGCATACACAGCAGTATTGGTTTCCCACATATTCGCCTGACAGTAGGTGGGGGATATTTTTACATGTGGAGTTGTAATTTGTTCAGATTACTATTCTGATTTGATGAGTCTTAAAACAGCTCTTTCTGCTGGAGGTCAGATTTACTGTTATAAAATAATTAATTGTAATTCCATATACAACGTATTGATTTACATGTCATCTTCTTCAATATCATTGCTCTGCCAAGTGTTGGGGGGAAGGAGCGAGTTGACTATTTTGCTGAAAGGCAGTTAAGAGTCAACTCTGGATATGGACCTTCCACTTAGAAATTAGAAGCTGAGGAATTGCGGGGTTAACAATTGTGGGCTTTTTCCATGACTTCTGGCATGATGGGAACAAGGGCGCTTAACAAATGGTTAACATATCATACCAATTTACTGAATGTATTACTGATTACGTAAAAGTGTTGACTTGATGGGAAAAGGCGGTTAAACAAGACGGGAAGGAATTATATAGACGTGACTTAGAATTGGCCAAACTTTGGTTAATTTTTACTTATGTCATGTTGGAAGGCATCATTCTAGGTCGTGCAGATTTTGTCAAAATGTAAACGTTGCACACATACTATTTTAGAGTGAGGCATATCAGATAGAAATAAATCAAATTGACAATTCAATACAATTTTTAAGGTTAATAGTTTTAATTTTAAAAATTTCTGAATTTATGGGAGGGATTTTAATTTAATTCACAACATTTTGCTCCATTGACTGTAATCTAGTGGGGTTTTGGGGTTAATTTATCATTGACCAGAAAAGAAAATAAGCAGCGAAGGTTTTATTTACAAATTTTCAGCACCGTCTGACAGTCCAGTTGGTGGCAGGAAAGCGCATTTAGGTTGGACTGTCCACCGCTCCTTATTCAGATCCCGCCCTGTCCCCTTTTCCGTGAACCACTCACTCAAGGGGAAGGCCGAACCTGGTGTGATTGATATTCGAATAAACAAACAGCACCTGAAGAGTGCGGCAAGGTCGGACTGAGATTGATGGACGTGAATGGGAACAGATCGACATATTCGCTTACCAATGGATGGTCAGCATTCCGGAATAGTTCTTTGACTGAAATCTGGTGGGGCGGGGGTTCAGGATCGGCAAGACAGTGGTTTTCTGGCAACACCTATCCACCCTCCCCCCCCCCTACACACACACACACACACACACACACACACACGCACACACACACGCACACACACACACACACACTCACACGCACACACGCGCGCACACACACACACACACACACACACACACACACACACACACACACACACACACACACACACACACTATTGTCACGGAGAAGTCAGTCGATGAGGCAACCCGGCCGGGAATTATAACTGAGGGTGAAATTGATATGCTGGAGCCCGGAATGGAGACTCTTCAGCCGCCTCTGGATTGTACTCAGGACCTGGATTCATTAATGAGCTGAAGCACCCAGGTGACCGGATACTTCACGGCACTGATCACGTGCTCCCTGAATTTCGACTGTATGACCATGTAGATAATGGTGTTGGTGCAGCAGCTGAGATCCCTCAGGAAACCCCCGACGTAGTGAAAGATCCATTCAGAATCATTGAAATCGAATCCTTTTCCTGAAACCTGATAATATATGACATTTACAGTGTACGTCATCCACAGAAGGATGAAGCTGCCGGAGAGGGTGAAGAGTAAAACCACAGACCTCCTCCTGCTCTCCATCTCCGGGTCACTGCGACTCTCCCTCTTGCTCTGACCCTTCAGCCCCTTACGGACCCGACTGGCCACTAAAATGTGCCTGACTGTCAGAGCGTTGAGCAGCAGGATCCCAGCATAAGGTAGAAATGGGGTTAAAAATGTATCAAACCAGTCGTATCCAACCCACCCGGGGTCAGTGAAGTAATTCTCCAATTCAACACAGAGCCACGGTATATTGTCGATGATCATCAGGTGTTGCAACGTGAAATATCGCGGAATGTTTTACAGACAGAACAGTACGCCGGTTGTTGTTAGAACCACAGCCGCAGTTTGCCCGGTGCAATATTTCGTTTTCAGCTTCGTGCAGCAAATAATGACAAACCGATCAAAGGTGAAAGCGACGGTGAACCAGACAGAGCAGTCAGAGGCTGTGAATCTCAGTACATGGATAACACTGCACACAGGGGTGATGTCCAGGAAATTCACCGGGTAGTAATACATATTCAATTGAAACAAAATGACCTCGGTGACAATGGTCAGTAGATGCCCCGCTGCCATGGCCACCAGGTAGCGAGTGGTGCAGGTGGAGAGGCCGCACTTCCCCCGGAAAGGATTACGATTGTCCGAAAATTCACGAGAGAGAGAGAGAGAGAGAGAAGGACGGAGGGAGGGAGAGGGAGGAGGAGGAGAGAGAGAGTCTGTGATGTTGTTCATTTCACTCTGATGGAGGGAGAGAGAGACTGTGAGGAGCTGTTCATTTCACTCGGAGGGAAGGGCTCGCTCGTTCGGTGAGCGTTGGGTGTTTGTCCCTGGGCACAGAGTTTCTGAATCCCCGGCGATGAGCAGAGAAGTGGGAGGGTCCGACGGTCAAACCAGGGACCAACAGCGTGTGGCGGGTGGGTGTAGAGGGGATAAAATTCATCCGGTCAACAGAGGCTCTGCATTGGTGACACACATCCTTCTTTTCAATACTTCTTCACTAGTCTCATCCCTCTCTAATCCCCTTAATCCACTCCTCTCCCTCTCTTCTCTTTCTATCGCCCTGCATCCATCCTGCCGTCTGTAACACTCTCTCTCCTCCCTCACATACTCTTATCCCACTCCATGACCCTTTCCCACTCTCTCTTTCTTTCTCCCGTAACCTCGGCCTCTGCTTTCAACCCTAAATTCTCTGCCAATATTCTCCGCCGCTTCCCCCCTCTCTATGCCCATCCTCTTCAACATCTGACACTCCCCTTTTTATCTCCGCTCCTCCCTCTCTTCTCACTGTCACCAGTTCTCTGTCTATGACTCCCTCATACTCTCTCTTTCTCCTCACTCTCACAACTCCTCCTCCCGCCATTCTCACCTCTCAAGAACACGCACTTTCACACCCGCAATCTGCCTCCTGCCCTGCACGTCCCCCACCCCCTCTCTCGGCCTGTCTCTTTATCAACACTTCATCTGGTGTTTGTTGGTGCCGGTCAAACTCCCCTCGAAACACGGGCTTCATTTGTCAATGGTTACTTCCCCTTACTGAGCTCAGAGACGCATTGAATCCTCGACAGAATGGACGACAGCGAGACTTACATGAATGTGAAGTTCACAAATACGGGCTCAGATACTCCTTCCCGATGTAAGGGGGGCAGAAATACATTGTGAGGGAGAATCAATTTTTGCTTGACCACAGGGGTGTATGCCGGGACGGTTCACTCTGTCTCTGGCCTCCGCATTATGTAATGGGACTTTCTGGAGAGAGATTCACTCTGTGTCAGACCGCGGGAGTGTGTGATGGGACTTTCTGGAGGGAGATTCACTCTGTGTCAGACCGCGGGAGTGTGTGATGGGACGGTGTGGAGGGAGATTCACTCTGTGTCAGACCGCGGGAGTGTGTGATGGGACAGTGTGGAGGCAGATTCACTCTGTGTCTGACCCCGGGAGTGTGTGAAGTGACGGTGTGGAGGGAGATTCACTCTGTGTCTGACCCCGGGAGTGTGTGATGGGACGGTGTGGAGGGAGATTCACTCTGTGTCTGACCCCGGGAGTGTGTGATGGGACGGTGTGGAGGGAGATTCACTCTGTGTCTGACCCCGGGAGTGTGTGATGGGACGGTGTGGAGGGAGATTCACTCTGTGTCTGACCCCGGGAGTGTGTGATGGGACGGTGTGGAGGGAGATTCACTCTGTGTCTGACCCCGGGAGTGTGTGATGGGACGGTGTGGAGGCAGATTCACTCTGTGTCTGACCCCGGGTGTGTGTGATGGGATGGTGCGGAGGGAGATTCACTCTGTCTCTGACAACAGCAATGTGTGATGGGACGTTCGCGAGGGAGATTCACTCTATGTCAGACCCCGGGAGTGTGTGATGGGACGGTGCGGAGGGAGATTCACTCTGTCTCTGACCACAGCAATGTGTAATGGGACGTTGTGGTGGGAGATTCACTCTGTGTCAGACCCTTGGTGGGTGTGATGGTTCGGTGTGGAGGCAGTTCCACTCTGTGTCTGACCCACAATCTTCTGTCCCCAGCTGATCCTGATGTATCGTACGTGGAAGTTAATTTCAAGACCACCTCGGCGCCCCGGGCGCGGACAGATCAAGGTCAGTTACATCTTTGCTGGTTGGACCCTGTTTAGGTGACGTGTCCACTCCTGTCGGGAGATCTCAGAGCAAACGTATAGTTAACCCTAATGATTCCCTGTTTGAGAATAACACGGAGTGAACGCGTGAGAGATGCGAAGAGGGTGGAACTCTCTTTGATGGTCGGTGCCGAATCTTGCACCCTGGGAGGGGCGGATTAGAGGTAGCGCCGTGGGGTGGAGTCTGGAGGGAGTGCTGTGGAAAGATGGCATGGTATAGGACGAGTGCAGGAAGGGGCAATGAGCGAGCTCTGTCTCGCGGGGGTGGTGGAAATGAGTTCTTGTCGTGCCGTTGTGGTGAGGAGGGAGCACAGTAGAAGAGACGGTGAGGAGGGAGTGCGGTATAAAACCTTAACCCCTCTCTCCCTTTTCTAACCCCACTGTCTGTTCCCCCTTTCCCCTTCTCTCCGCCGGTCTCTACTCTGCCTCCCTCCCCTCTCTCTTTCTCACTCTTTTTCCCCTGCTGTCTCCCACTGTCCCCTTCTCTTCGCCCTCAGTCATTGTCCCCATCTCTCCTCTGTCACAGTCACGGTCTCTACCACTCTCGGTGTTCCCCTCGCACTCTTTTGCTCTCTCTCTGCTCACTCGTATAACTCCTTCAGCTCTGCCCGTTCTTCCCACCTCTTTCTGTCGCTGTTTCCCGCTCATCTCCCCTCACACCATCCCCTCCTCTCTATCCACCCCTCTCTCCCGCTACCGGCACTCTGCCACCCTCTCTCGTTCCCTTCGTTGAAATGTTCTTGTTCTCGTTGCCACTTCCACCCTCTCCCTTCTCATTACCCTCCAATCATCTCTCAGACCACTCACTCCGCTTTCTCCCTCTACCCCCGTTCTCTCACACTCTCCCCTTTATCTCCCAGTTCTTTCTGTCGCATTTTCCTGCCCAATGCCCGCATCGCGCTCTCACATCTTTGACGGTCGTTATCGCCTTCTCTCTGTCTCCACGTCTCTGTCCGCTCTCCACCACCCTCACTCTCTCTCTCGCTCGCTGTCTCACCCCTTCTCTCCTACTCTTATGCCCCTCTTTCTCTTCCCTCACCCTCACTCTTCTCTCTCTCCCCGACTCCCACACCCAAACTTTACCGCTCTCACCATCTTTCTTAACTGTTTTCTCTCTCCCTCTCTCTCCCAGCCGGTGTGACCTCCATTTGCTCAGAGCTGAAATTTCGGAAAGAGGAACCCCGCATCGATGAGGACGAAGATCCTCCCATTTCCTCGGGACCCGGCGGACTGCCAAACACTGCACAAACAGGTCAGAGTTCACAATGATGACGTCTGTCTGCAGGGTCACGTGTTATAGTCGCAAGAGTCCTTGTTTCTAATGCATCTGTCTCCTGCACCTGGACCATATCCCTTCAGACCCGTCATTCCATGTACCCGTCCAAGTTTTTCCTAAATATTAAATGTGATCCTGCATTCATCACTTCATCTGGCAGCTCATTGCACACTCCCACCACTCTCTGTGTAAAGAGGCCCCGCAACATGTTCCTTTACACTTTTCCCCCTTCACCCTTAACCCATGTCTCCTTTTTTTTCTCCCCTAGTCACAGTGGGAAAAAAGCCTGCTTGCATTCATTCTCTCTGTACCCATCATAATATAATAAGACCATACGACAAAGGAGCAGAAGAGAGCTAGTCGGCCCATCGAGTCTGCTCCGCCATTTTATCATGAACTGATCTTTTCTCCCATTTGTTCCCACCACCCCCCCCCCCCCCCCGCCTTCTCAGCATAACCTTTGATGCTCTGGCTACTCAGACACCTATCAATCTCTGCCTTAAATACACCCCATGACCTGAACTCCACTGCCGCCCTCTGGCAAAAAAATCTTCGCATCTCTGTTCTGAATGGGCGCCCTTCAATCCGTAAGTCATGTCCTCTCGTAATAGACTCCCCCACCACGGGAAACAACTTTGCCACATCCAATCTGTCCATGACTTTCAACATTCGAAATGCTTCTATGAGGACCCCCACATTCTTCTAAACTCCTAGGTGTACAGTACAAGAGCTGTCAAACGTTCCTCAAATGTTAACCTTCTCATTCCCGGATTCAGTCCTGTGATTCTTCTCTGAACCCTCTCCAACGTCAGCACAGCACTCCTTAAATAAGGAGCCCAAAACTGCATATAGTATTTCAAGTGTGGTCTTACCACTGCCTTATATAGCCTCAACAACACATCCCTGCTCCTAGAACTGAATTACTCTAGAAAGGAATTCCAACATTGCATTCGAATTCTTTACCACCGACTCAACCTGGAGGTTAACCTTAAGGGGATCCTGCACGAGGACTCCCAAGTCCCGTTGCATCTCAGAACTTTGAATTATCTCCCCATTTAAATAATAGTCTCCTCTTTTATTACATCAATTAAAGTGCATGAACGTACACTTCCCCACATTGTATTTCATCAGCCTCTTCTTTGCCCATCCCCCAATCTATCCAAGTCTCTCTGCAGACTCTCTGTTTCCTCAGGACTACCGCACCCCGCCTATCTTTGTATCATCAGAAATCATAGCCACAAAGCCATCTATTTCAAATCGTTGACAAACAGCGTAGAAAGAAGCGGCCCCAACACAGACCCCGGTGGAACACCATTGTTAACAAGCAGCCAAACAGAATGGGATGCCTTTATTCCCACTCCCTGTTTCCTGTCGAGCAGCCAACGGTCTATCCAAGTAGATATACCTCTTTCAAACCTGCCTTCATTTTTCTAAGCTCCAGGGAATAAAGTCCTTTCCCATTCATCCTTTCTCTGTAACTCAGTTTCTAAAGTCCCGGCAACATCCCTGTAAATCTTCTCTGCCCTCTTTCAACCTTATCAATATCCTTCCTAGGTTACCATAGTTATACACAATACTCCAAATGCGTCCTCACCAATCTCTTATACAACATCACCATAACATTCCAACTCTTATACTCAGTACTTTGATTATAAAGGCCAATGTGCCAAACGCTCTCTTTACTAACCTATCTACGTGTGACGCCACTTTTAGGGAATTATTGTATGTGTATTCCCAGATCGCTCTGTTCTACTGCACTCCTCAGTGCCCTACCATTTACCTTGTATGGACTACCTTGGATTGTCTATCCAAAGTGCAATACCTCACACGTGTCTGCATTAAACTACATCTGTCATTTTTCAGCCCATTTTTCCATCTGGTCCAATTCCCTCTGCAAGCTTTGAAAATCTTCCTCACTGTCCACTGCACCTCCAAACTTTGTATCATCAGCAAGTTTGCTGATCTAATTTACCTCATTATCATCCCGATCATTGATATAGATGACAAGTAACAATGGACCCAGCACTGATCCCTGTGGCACACCACTAGTCACAGGCGTCCGCTCGGAGTAGCAATCCTCTGGCTTCTTCCAATCAGCCAATGTCTAATGCAATTTACTACCTCACCATGTATATGTAAGGGGTTTCTTCTTTATTTATGTTACCCCGACTGCGTCTTAGCGACTGAATCTGCCTAACTAACCACCCATGCGGGACCTTGTCAAAGGCCTGACTTGAGGTCCATATAGACAACACTCAATGCCTTACGCACGGCATTACCTACCACGCACAAACCATGTTGACACTCCCTAATGAGTCCCTGTCTATCCAAATACTTGTAGATTCTATCCCTTAGTACTCCGTCCAATAATTTGCCTACAGCATATGGTAAATTTACCGGCCTATAATTTCCCAGATTATTTTCAGAGCTTTTTTTTTAAACAACGGAAAAAAGGAACACCAATCCTCCGGCACCTGACCCGTGAATATCGAGATTTTAAATCTTTCTGCCAAGGTCCCTGCAATTTCAACACTTGTCCCTCTCAAGATCCGAGGTAATAGCCTGTCAGGTCCTGGGGATTTATCCACTCAGACTTGCCTCAAGACAGCAATCACCTCGTCCTCTTCAATCTCTATAGGTTCCATGACCTCACTACATGTTTCGCTCATTTCCATAGGCACCTTGTCAGTTTCCTTAATAGATACAGATACAAAAAAAAAACATTTATGTTCTCTTCCATTTCTTTTGGTTCCATACGTAGCCGGCCACTCTGACTTTCATGAGCACCAATTTTATCCCTTACATAATATACCTGCACTTAATATACCTGCAGAAGCTCGTAAGATTTTCCTTCACCTTGACTGCCAGAACAACATCTTTTAAACCTCCTGATTTCTTGCTTAAGTATTTTCTTGCACTTTTTATACACCTCAAGAATCTCATTTGCTACTTGCTTCCTATACCTGTTATACATTATCTCTTTTTCTTTTTCAGGCTTCTAATTTCCCTAGAGAACCAAGGTCCCTTAATCTTATTTACTTTACCTTTAATCCTGTTAGGAACATACAAACTCTGCACTCTCAAAAGTTCTCCTTTGACGTCCTCCCACTTGCCAATCAGATCCTTGTCAGAGAACAACCTGTCCCAATCCACGTGTATTAGATCCATTTTCTATTCATCATATGTGGCATTTTCCAGTTTAAAACTTCAACCCGAGGACCAGATCTATCTTTATCCATGATCAATTTGAAAATAATGGCGGTATGATCACTGTCCCTCGGTGTTTCCCCACACAGACTTCCGTCACCTGCCTGAACTCGTTTCCCAATAGGAGACCTAAAATTGCCTCCTCTCTAGTTGGTACGTCTACATATTGATATAGAAAACTTTACTGAAGACATTATACAAATACTAAACCATTTGGACCTTTAACTGTCTGGGAGCCCCGATCAATATGTGGAATATTAAAATACCCGACTATCACAACATTATGTTTCCTGCAGTTGTCTGCTCTCTCTCTGCACATTTGCTCCTGCAATTCTCACTGACTATTGTGTGGTCTGCAATACAACCCCATTAATGTGGTCATCATGTCTTTCCTGTTTCTCAGCTCCACCCATATGGCCTCGGGAGCCAAACCCTCTAAGCTGTTCTGCTTGAGCACTGTTGTAACATATTCCATGACTAGCAATGTCACCACCCCCAATCCTACCCTTCATCCCTCTGCCTCTATCACATCTGAAACATCGGAACCCTGGAACATTAAGCTGCCGTCCTGCCCCTCCTGTAGCCAAGTTTCAGTAATGGGTATGATGTCATAATTCCATGTGTCAATCCACGCGCTCAGCTTGGCTGCCTTCCGGACAATACTCCTCGCATTGAAATAGACACACCTCAGAAGATTGTAACACTCATACACAACACTTCTATTTCTGACGTTGTGTGAACTTTTAACACAATTGGTTTCCACCCCCGCTCCATGATCTGCTCTGGCCCTTCAGTTCCACCCCCTGCAAATCTAGTTTAAACCCTCCCCATTCAGCGCTCGTGGTTTTATACGTCTCTGTGAGGTCACCACTAAATTCCAAGAATTAAAGTCCGAACCTGCCCTACCTCTCTGCACAAATCAGTCCCTCGAGACCAGACAACATCCACTTTTTCATCCCCTCTCTTCCCCTTTCATATTACCCACCCCACACTCTCTGCCCCTCTCGTACACCCTAATCCTCCACCTCCACCAATCTCCTCCTCTACTCGGTTCCCGATTCGCCCCAACCACTCTCTTAAAAAAAGAAATTCCCTCCTTTGCCCTTCTATCTCCCCATCTCCCCTCTCTTCCTCCTCCGCCCCACTTTCCTACCCATTATCTCCCCTCATTTTCTCCTTCCCCCTTTCTCGTCGTCTACTTCCTTTCGCACGAACCCCCTCTCCCTCCCTCAGCTCTCTGTCCTCCTCGTCATCCACTCTCACCTCAATCGTGTGCCCTCTGTCTCCCGGCACCCCGGAGTAGTGTACCATCTGAGACCTTGTTAATGTCTAGGTAGATTACATCTACTTCCCGTGCCTTATCCGTCCTTGCAGATAAAAGTAGCCCGACAGCTCTAACTGGGTCGCACGCCATCATGTACCCCTCTCCCTCCTTCATCTTACACCTTCCCTACTTCCCCACTCCCACCCTCTCTCATCAGTCAATTCTTTCTCCGTCTCTCCCTGCCTTCCTCTCTGCCATCTCCCAGAGAGAACTACCATCTGGGATCTTGTGACTGCACTTGTTAAAGTCAATGTACATTTCATCTGGCAATCAGGACAAGAGTGTAATCCGCAATCAAATCGGTCAGTCTAATCGCCCCAGGCCTCACCCTATTATCCACAGCAACAAAACAAATGCCTTATTGAAGTCCCTGCACATCATGTCAACTACACTGTCTCATCAGCCGTCTTGGTGCCTCTCCCCAAAGATGGAAAACTACCATGTTCCCTCCGTGGACACTTGTCTACACTTCCTGCTGCTTTGGTGCAGCAGCCAGATCGATCATAGACCCCCGCCTAACCCGGACTCCCTCCCATTGTGGTGGGTGTGTGGTGCCGTTGAGATATCAGATTAACGAAAGCCCCCCTAGAACGATCAGGTGGACTCCTGACCTCACAATCGACCTCGTCGTGGCCCCTTGCACCTTATAGTCTTCCTGCACTGTCCTCTCTCTGTACCTGTGATGCTTTATTCCGCATTCTGTGATTGTTGTACGCTGCTCTACAACTATGAAAGGATTTGTATCTCTGGATGTTACTGGGACCTCGCCTGTCCGTGATGTATATAAATGATCTGGATTAAATTGTAGAGGGCTGCCTCAGACACATAAAAACATAGAAAGCATACAGCTCAATACAGGCCCGTCGACACACAAAGCTGTGCTGAACGTGTCCCCAGCTAGGAACTACCAATACTTTGCCCATAGCCTTCTGTTCTTCTCAGCTAGATGCAGCCATCCAGGTGTCCTATAAAGAACGTATCATTTCCGTCTTCACCGCCGCCGCCGGTAACCCATTCTACGCATTCACCACTCCCAGTGTAAAAAAACCTACCTGTGTCATCTCTTCTACACCTGCTTCCCAGCACCTTCAAACTATTCTCTCCCGTGCTATAACATTTCATCATTGAGAAAAAGCCTACATGATCTATACGATCCATGCCTCTCCTTATCTTGTACACCACTATCAAGTCGTCTCTCATCCTCCATCGCTCCAAGAGGAAAGGCCGAGTTCACTCACCCTATTCTTATATAAGGCATGCTCCCCATTCCAGGCAACATCCTTGTAAATCACTTACGGTTTCCAGGTCCTTCAAGTAGTGAGAAACATTGAAAACTTACAGCACAAAACAGGTGTTTCGGCTCACAAAGTTGTCCCGAACGTGCCTCTACCCTTGAAATTACTAGGCTTACCGATAGCCCTCTATTTTTCTGCGGTCCATGTATCTATGTAAAAGGTCCTTAAATGACCCTATCGTATCCGCCTCCAGCAACGTTGCCGGCAGCCAATTCCACGCACTCACCACTGTCTGCATAAGAAACGTACCACTGACATGTCCTCTGCACCTACTCCCCAGCACGTAAAACTGTGTCCTCTTGTGGCAACAATTTCAGCCCTGACTCGTCTCATCCTCCGTCGCTCCAAAGAGAAAACGCCGAGTTCACTCAATCTATTCTCATAAGGCATGCTCCCCAATCCAGGAAACATCCGAGAAAATCTCATTTGAATCCATTCTATAGCTTCCAAATGCTTCCCTTACTGAGTCAACCAGAACTGAGCACAGTAGTCCATCTGGGGTCTGAACAGTGTCCGACATAACTGCAATATTACCTCTTAGCTCCAAAATTCAATTCCACTATCGATGAAGGACAATTTACCGTATTTCTTTTTTAACCACCGAGTCAACCAATGTAACAGCTTTGAGTGTCCCATGGACTCAGACCCGAAGATCCCTCTGATCCTCCACACTGCCAAGTGTCTAACCATTAATAATACATTCTGCCATCATATTGGACCCACCAAAATGAACCACTCCTCACACTTATTTGTGTGGAACTCCATCGGACACTTCTCAGCCCAGATGTGCATCCTTTCAATGTCCCGCTGATAACCCTCCACACCATCCACTTCAACTCCAACCATAGGGTCACCAGCAAAATTATTAACACATCCCTCCACTTCCTCATTCAGTTTATTTATAAAAATCACAAAGGGTAGGTGGCGCAGTACAGCTCTCTGAGGTACACCGCTAGTCACAGTTGTCCTTGCAGAATATGACCCTTCCACAAACATAATTTCCCTTTTTTGGGCAAGCTAGTTATTGATCCACAAAACAATATCCCCTTGGATCCCATGACTTCTTACTTTCTCAATAAGCCTTACTTGAGGTGTCATATCAAATACCCTGCTAAAATTCATATACACTGCATCTCCGGCTCTACCTTCATCAATGTGCTTAGTCACGTCCTCAAAAAAACTTTATCAGACTCGTGAGGCACGACCTGCCATTGACAAAGCCATGATGACTATTCATATTTATATTAACCCTCTCAAAATGTTCATAAATCCTGCCTCTCAGGATCTTCTCCATCAACTAAGCAACCACTGAACTCAGTGGCCTATAATTTCGTGAGCTATAAGTTCTCCATTTCTTGAATAAGGGAACAACATTCCCAACCTTCCAATCCTCCGGAAACCCTCCCGTCCTCGTTGATGATGTAAAGGTCATTGCCAGAGGCTCAGCAATCTCCTACCTCGCTTCCCACAGTAGCCTGGGGTACGTCGCATCCGGTCCCGGTGACTTGTCCAACGTGATACTTTCCAAACGTTCCAGCACATCCTCTTTCTTAATTTCTACATTCTTAAGCTTTTTTTAATCCACTGCAAGTGATCCCTTCAATCTCCAAGATTATTTTCCGTAGTGAATACAGTACAGTACAGTACCTCTGCTATTTCCTCCACACTTTTCCATCGTCACACTTGATTTGTCCTATTTTCTCACGTCTAATCATCTTGATCTCAACATTCCTATAGAATGCCTTGGGGTTCTCCTTAATTCTGACAGCCAAGACCCTCTCATGACTCCCTCTGGCTCTCCTAATCTCATTCTTAAGATCCTTCCTGCTCGCCATAAAATTTTCTCGATGCACACCACTACCTTGTCTTTGAAACTTTCGTACGGTCTTATTTTCATCTGATGTGATATGCAACAGCCTATTTCCCCCACGCTTCCTGTACCCTACCATCCTTTCCATTTCTCAATGGAACGTACCTATTCAGACACCACACAAGGACCCGCTGAACTTTGCCACATTTCTTCCGCACGTTTCTCTGCGCAAATCTGTTTCCAATTCAAACTTCCAACTTCCTACTGATAGTCTCATAGTTTCCCTGAAACCAATTAAACGTTTCCCTAACTGGTCTGAGCCGATCCCTCTCCAATGCTATGGTAAAGGTGATAGAATTGTGATCAGAATCACCAAAATACTCTCCCACTGAGAGAGCTGACACCTGTCCAGGTTTATTTCCCAATACCAGATCAAGTACAGCCTCTCCTCATGTAGGACTATTTGCATATTGTGTCAAGTATCCTTCCTGAACACACTTAACAAACTCTACCTCATCTAAACATCCTCACTCCAGGAAGATGCCAACCAATAGTTGGGAAATTAAAAACTCCCACCAAAGCAATCCGATTGTTATTATTCCTTTCCAGAATCTGTCTCCATCTCTGCTCCTCGATGTCCCTGTTACTATTGGATAGTCTATACAAAACGCCGATTAGCGTTATTGACCTATTCCTAACGTACACGCACAGAGACTGCGCAGACAACTCCTCCATGGCGTCCTACTTTTCCGAAGTGGTGACTATATCCCTGATCAACAGTGCCATGCCCCCACCTTTTTTTCCTTCCTCCCTAACTTTTCTGAAACATCTTAACCCTGCACTTGAATTTGCCATTCCTGAACTCGAGCCACCTACGCTTCGTTAATGGCCACAACATCATAGTTCCAAGTGCTGATTCACGCTCTCAGCTCATCCGCTCTTCGAATTAAAATAGACACATCTCAAACATTGGACTGAGCGCGTCCCTTCTCTATCAGCTGCCTATCCTTCCTTTCTCCATCGCCTCCAATCTTTCTCTATTTGTGATCCAACCATCGGACTGAGCGTGTCTCTTCTCTACCACCTGACTATACTCCCGCTCGCACTGTCTCCAAGCTTTCTCTATTTGTGAACCAACCATTGGTCTGAGCGTGTCCCTTCTCTACCACCTGACTATAGTCCCTCTCGCACTGTCTCCAAGCTTTCTCTATTTTTGAGCCAACCCTTGTCTGAGCGCGTCCCTTCTCTACCACCTGACTACTATCTCTCGCACTGTCTCCAAGCTTTCTCTATTTGTGAGCCAACCTCCCATTCCTCTGTCACTTCATTTCGGTTCCCAAACCCCTAGAAATTTCAGGGTAAACTCTCCCCAGTCGCCTTAGCAAACTTCCCCGCCAGGATATTAGTCCCCTTCGGATTCGGGTGCAAACCCATCCTCTTTGTAGAGGTTACCCTGGTCCCAAAAGAGCTCCAAATGATCCAGAGATCTAAATTCCTGTCCACTGCTCCAATCCCTCAGCTACGCATGTATTTTCCACCTCATTCTATTCCTATTCTCACAGTCACGTGGCTCAGGCAGAAACTCCGCGATTACTACCTTTGAGGTTCTGCTTCTTAACTTTTTTTCCTAACTCCTGAGGTTTTGCTTCAGGACCTCCTCCCTTTTCCTGTCTTTGTCGTTGCTACCAATATGTACCAAGATCTGTGGCTGCTCTCCTTCTCACGAAAAGATATCGTGGTCGTGATCATAAATATCCCGGACACTGGTACCCGGGAGGCAAACAACTATCCGCGTTTCTTTCTGCGTCCACAGAATCTCCTATCTAACTCCTCAACTACAGAGTCCCCTATCGCTGCTGCATTCCTCTTCCTTTCCCTACACATCCGAGCCACAGGACCAGACTCTGTTGCAGAGGCGCGACCACTTTTGCTTCCTCCAAGTAGGCCGTCCCCACCTAACAGTAATCAGCCAGGAATACTTATTTTTCGTTTGCACAGCCACTGGGGTGCTCTCTAACACCTGCTTCTTGCCCATCCCTCTCCAGACTGTCAGCAGGGTTAGTAGGTTTGCCGATGATAAGAAGAAAGTTCGTGTTGTGGGCAGCGTAGAAGACTGACAAAGAACTCAGGGTGGATCGGTTTACTCCTAACACCTCCTCTGCACCTACTTCCAAACACCTTAAAAGCATGTCCTCTTGTGCGAGCCATTTCAGTCCTGTGAAAAAGCCTCTGACTATCCATACGATCAATGTTTCTCATCAGCTTGTACACCTCTATCAGGTAGCCTCTCATCCTCCGTCTCGCCAAGAAGCAAAGGCTGAGTTCACTCAACCTATGCTCATAAGGCATGCTCACCAATCCAATAAACATTTTTGTCAATATTCTCTGCACCCTTTCTATGGATTCCACGTTTTTCCTATAGTGATGCGACCGGATCTGAGCACGGTACTCCAAGTAGGGTCTGACCAGGTTCCTATAGAGCTGCAACATTACCTCTCGGATCCTAAATTCAATTCACGATTGTTGTTGGCCAATGCACCGTACGACCTCTTAACCACAGAGTCAACCTGCGCAGCTGCTTTGATTTCGGGCCCCAAGATCCCGATGATTGTCAAGACTTTTATCATTAATACTATATTCTGCCATCCTATTTGACCTATCAAAATGAATCACTTCACACTTAACTGGGTTGAATTCCATCTGCCCAGTTCTCAGCCCAGTTTTGAATCCTATCAATGACCCGCTGTAACCTCTGACAGCCCTCCAACTATCAACAACACTCCGAAGCATTGTGTCATCAGCAGACCTAATAACCCATCTCTCCACAATTTCGTCCAGTTCATTTATAAATGTCACCTAGAATAAACCCAGAACAGATCCCTGAGGCACTCCACTGGTGAACGACTTCCATGCAGAATATGACCTGCCTACAATCACTCTTTGCCTTCTGTGGGCAAGCAATTTCTGGATCCACAAGAAAACATCCCATTGGATCCCATTCCTCCTTAATTTCTCAGTAAACCTTGCATGGGTACCTCATAAAATGCTTTTCTGAAACCCATATACACTAGATCAGCTGGCCCTCCTTCATCAATGAGTTTAGACACACACCCACAAAACTTCAATCAGTCTCATAAGTCACGATCTGCCTTTTACAAAGCCATGCTGACTATTCCTAATTATATCATTCCTCTCTAAATCTTGCCTAACAGGATCTTCTCCATCAACTTACCAACCACTGAGGTAAGACTCTTAGCTCTATAATTTCCTGGCTTATCTCTTCTCCCTTCCTTGAATAAAGGAACGGCATCCGCAAGCCCCCAATACTCCGGAAACTCTCCCGTCTCCACTGATGATGCAATGATCATCGCCAGAGGCTCAGCGACCTCTTCCCTCGCCTCCCACAGTAGCCTGGGGTAAATTTCGTCCGGTACCGGCGACTTATCAAACTCGATGCTTTCCAAAAGCTCCATTACATCTTCTTTCTTAATATTCACGAGCTCAGATTTTTCAGTCTGCTGCAAGTCATCACTACAGTCACTAAGATAATGAAGTAAAGTATTCATTAAGTAGCACCTATGGTCTTACCAAGTATTTATTATCATCCTATGTCCGTATGGTCTCTCCGCAGCTGCGCAAGAACGGGAGTCGAAAGCGAAGATCGGGAACAGACCGCCCCGTCTGATCTGCCTACTCTGCCTAGTTACGTCCGCCCTCATCGTGACAGTGGCCGGTCTCTCGATCCATGGTGAGTGGAACGGGCTCCGGGTGGAGTCAGACCGTAAATAAAGAGAGCGGAATATACTGAGATTAAAAAATGAATCCAACACTCCCACCCCTTACTGTAACACCGATGGAAGAAGGCAGCATACATGAAGTTTAGAAGAAAAGGATCAGATGGGTCTATTGAGGAACTTAGAGTGTCAAGAAAAAGAGATTAATAAGGGGCTGTGGACAGAAATAAGAGAGCAAGAGAAGATCTTGGCGTGTGGGCTAGAGGAAAACCCCAAGGTTTTAAGAAGTACCTCCACCCATTACCCTGACAGTATCACCCCTGAACAAAATACCGATGCACCACACTCACTGAGACAATTACCCACACTTCACCCTGACACAGGCAAACCCCTTAACAGATACCGACACCTAAATTCACAAAGACACCGACATAGTACTCTCCGTGTACTCTCCATAGTACGTTCGCACACCTCACTGTGACCCTCTCACACACACCGTGGCCACGACATGTCGATCACCGTGACACAGACGTACTGCGCTCTGTGAGCCAGCACACCCCACACCATGACACAGATACGCCACACCCGCCGTGACGTCACCAGGCCGCTCCACCAACCGGGAAACTCGACATTTCACATGCATTGCAATCGGCACACCTCTCGCCGGGGCACAGAAACACCTATCACAGCGACACGGGCACGTCGCTCACAGCAACTCGAACAAGCCCCACACGATACTGACGCAGACCCCCATGGTAATAATAAAAAAAAACCTTCAGCTGGACATTGATATACCATGACACAGACACGCCCCTCAAGGTGGCGCCGCCGCCTCTCTCTGTGCCAACAGCACATCCTCCACTGTGACACCCTTCACCGTGACAGTGACACCACACTCTCTATGACCCGTTCGTTAGCGTGATGCTGACTCACGTGTCGCTGTAAACGCTAAACATCCTTCACTGTCTCTCTCAGTATCACAGATTCGACAGTCTCAGATCACCTCTGACCGAAACGGGGAGTCTGACCCAGTCAGTGTGCAATGTAAGTGTTAGAGCACAGTGGGGTGTGATGGGACGGTTCACAGACAGCCTCACTCTGTGACTCGCCAGGGAGATTCACACTGTGTTAGACTGGGGGAGTGTGACGGGATCGCGTGGTGGCAGCTTCCCTCTGTGTCTGACACTTTGCTCTGTAGTGTGTTGAGAAGCTGTAGAGGGAGAATCACTCTCCCTCTAACATTTGTCGTGTGTGCTGAGGGAGTTTCTTTCTGTGTCTGACCACTGGAGAATGTGATGGGGCCGTGGAGAGAGACATTCACACTGTGTCTGGACAACGCTGTGCGTGCTTGGACTTTGTGGAGGGATATAAAGTCTGTTCTCTGACCCAGGGTCTGTGTGAAGGCTGATGAGGAGGGAGCTTCCCTGTGTCTAACCCCGGGAGTGTGTGATGGGACAGTGTGGAGGGAGATTCACTCTGTGTCTGACCCCGGGAGTGTGTGATGGGGCTGCGTGGAGGAACTTTCACTCTATCACTGAATCCAGGAGAGTGTGATCGGACGTTGTGGACGTGGATACATTCTGTGACTTATCACGGGAGTGTGTGATGATACGATGTCGAGGGAATAACATGCAGGATCTGACTCCGAAAGAATGTGACAGGACGGTGTGCAGGAAACCTCACTCCACGTCTGACCGCTGGAATGTGTGATGAGGCCATGGAGTTAGTGGAGGGACTTTCACTCTATATCTGCTTCCGGGAGTGTGTGGTGGGACGGTGCGGACGGTGCAAACTGTTTTTAACCCTGCGCCTGTGTCATGGGAGAGCGAGAAAGACCCTCAATCCATGTCTTTGCCCGGGTGTCAGTAATCGGACGGTGCTGAAGGAGCTACTCTGTGTCTGATCCCTGGAATGTGCAATTGGATACTGGAGCAGTAGCTTTACTCTGTCTCTCACTCCGACAAAGTGTGCTGGACCGGTGTGGAATAGCTTCACTGTGTGTCTGCCCGCAACAGCGTGTGATTTGACAGTGAACAGCGTGCAGTCTGAACCCATGTCTGTGTGTGATAGAGCAATGGAGAGAAAAAAAGAGCGAGAAAAAGAGAGAGAGAGAGAGAGAGAGAGAGAGAGAGAGAGAGAGAGAGAGAGAGAGAGAGAGAGAGAAGAGAGAGAGTGAAAGAGAGAAGAGAGAGAGAGAGAGAGAGAGAGAGAGAGAGAGAGAGAGAGAGAGAGAGAGAGAGAGAGAGAGAGAGAGAGAGAGAGAGGCGTTAGAGTTGATCTCCTACTACAGCATGAGACAAGGCAGTTGTCAGAGTTTCGTGCAAGAGCTTCGTCCGCTGTCATTCCCCATTTACGTCCATGCAGATCAGTCAAAATCTCACCCGTCTTCGTATTTTCCAATCCAGTATGCATGGTTTCGGTCGACAAGAAAGGGTGTTATAAAGTTCATTATTCCCAGAGGAACACAAATATCCTTTTAACAACTCGATTTCAGTAAGGTACGTAGCCTTCCCCACTTTATCAATACAGTCATCCATCTCGGAATAGGACAAGAATCTGTCTTGGCTATTGAATTGACTTCCCTGTAGTCAGTGCAAAATCTCCTGCTACCTTCCGGTTTAGGCACAAGAACGCAGGGCGACGCCCAGTCTGAAGTAGTTTGCCTAACGATACCGGTTGCTGGCATGTAGCCATTTTCCTTTTCAACCTCTTGGCTTTTCTCGGACTTCATTCTGTCAGGATGCTGTTCAATGGGCTGGGCTGAGGTTATAATGACGTTATGGACTGCAAAGGTGCTCCATCTCGGAATGTCAGGAAATAAATATTTATGCTTGCTAATTAGTTCTTGCAATTGTTCCCTCTGTGCTGGCTCTAGATGACAGGCTTTATCAGCAAGCTCTTTCAAAATAGTGGAATTTTCAAGTCTTTTTGGTACAATATTCAGTTTGTCAGAATGATCTTCCACCTCATTGTTGAATTCCATAGCCCCATTGGTTTCAGTAACAGAGCTTATTATTACCGTCTCAGAGTCATAGTGAGGCTCCTGCATGTTTACGTGTACTAATTGGGTCGCCTTCATTCTGTCGGGAATGTCAATACCATAATTCAGCGAATCAATTTTCTTAATTATGCGGTGTGGTCCATGGAATTGAGCTTGGAGAAGTTTGGTCACAAGGGGGAACAGAACCAGCAATTTAGTTCCAACCTCGAACACCTGCTCCGCCGCTCTCTTTTCGATGCAATGATTCATTTTATTTTGGGATCTTTGCAGATTCTTCTTGGCAAGATTACAAGCCTTGTTAAGTATTTCCCGGAATTTCAAAACGTAATCTAACACACTGACACACACTTTTAGATTAGACCGTTGCTCTCTGAGTCCTTTGGGCCTATGGCCGAAAATGAGCTCAAATGGAGTAAACCACAGGGACCCTTGAATAGTTTCTCTCACGGCAAAATGTAATAAGTGTATCCCTTCATCGCAGTCCCTGTCATTCTCATGACAGTAGGCTTGAATCATGGTCTTTAAAGCGGAATGAAACCGCTCCAAAGCCCCTTGAGATTCCGGGTGGTAGGCAGATGACACAATGTGTTTAGACCCCAGCTCAGAAACTATTTGCTGGAATGTTCTTGAAGTAAAATTACTACCCTGGTCAGATGGAATTTCTTTAGGTAAACCAACCAGTGCGGAAAAAAAAACTTGCTGAGTGTCTTTACCACAGTCGTGGCCTGGATGTTGCTGAGAGGCACGGCTTCAGGGAGCCAGGATGCAGCACAGATAATTGTTAACTAGTAATGATGACCTCCCTTTCCCTCTCTACCCCTCTCTGCTTTTCCCAGCGATCGTTCCTTCCGCGTCTGCCTGGTCCACACGTCCCTCCCCACAGATCTCCCACCTGGCACTTATCCCTGCAAGCGTAAGTACTACACCTGTCGCTACACCTCCCCCATTACCACCATTCAGGGCCCCATACAGTCCTTCCAGGTGAGACAACACTTCACCTATGAGTCTGTTGGGGTCATCTATTGCATCCGGAGCTCCCGTTGCGGCCTCCTCTACATCGGCGGGGCCCGACACAGATTGGGGGACCGCCTCGTCGAGCACCTCCGCTCCGTCCATCACAATAGACAGGATCTCCCGGTTGCCACCCACTTCATCTCTGCTTCACTTTCACATTCCGATATGTCCATACGTGGCCTCTTCTACCGCCATGATGAGGCCAAACTCAGGGTGGAGGAGCAACACCTCATATACCGTCTGGGTAGTCTCCAGCCCTTTAGTATGAGCATCGAATTCTCCAACTTCTGGTAATTCCCTCCCTCTCCCTTCCCCAATCCCACCACTCTGTCTCCCCTTCTAGTTGCCTATCACCTCTCATGACTCTGCCTTCTTCTTCTTCTACTACCCCTGCTTTCTGCTTTCCCCTTACATTCCCTTTCAGCTCTCCTGCCTATCCACACCCCGCTTCACCTCCCCCTCCCCTTGATCTTTCCTCTGACTGGTTTTCCACCTTCCCTTCGCCTTATTTATAGGGCAACTTCCCCCTCTTTCTTTAGTCCTGAAGAAGATTCTCAACCCGAAACGTGGACGGCTTCTTTCAACGGATGCTGCCCGACCTGCTGAGTTCATCCACCTTTTTTGTACGTCTTAATCATGGCCAGAGGCAGTCCTTGCCAATGGGCCTACAGAATCCACTATGACCTTGGAAAATGGTTCACCAAACGCAGGTATCGGCCGAAGTGGTGCTTTTAGGATGGCCTGATTAGGTTTTCCCACCACCTGGCACGTATAACACCCTCTACAGTAATTGACAATATCTTTCTGCACGTTGGGCCATTTATTAGGTATTTATTAATATTTGTAATTTACATTGATTTTACATTTTTGCGCCTTACTGATGCTGCAAAAAATCCAGGCAGTGCAACTCTCAGATAATAAATCAAATAGCGATTCCGTTGAAAAATATCCGACCCTAGTGGACAGGACACTTGGCCCGCTGTTCTTCACTGGTCAGGACACTGAGTCCAGGTGTCGGGAGGTCACAGGACGTCAGTGAGGCGGCATAGTTTTGGTCGCCCTGCTCTGGGAAATAGTCATTGAACCGCAAATAATTAACTGGGAGATTTACAGGAATAGTGCCGGTACTCGAGGGACAGAAATGGAGAAAGGAAGGGGTCTTTATTCCCTGTAGCGAAGCTGTAACCTTACAGAGTTGCATAAACTCAAGAGGGGCACGGACAGTGCGAATGCGCACAGACTTTTACCCAGAGTCGGGGTATCGAGACCCAGACAGCAGAGGATTGAGCTGAGAGTTGGGTGAAAGGAGAAAGAGGGAGAGATTCGGGAGATGGAGGTGTTGGAGGGAACGGAGAGGGGAGGGAAAGAGTGCGGTAGAGAGGGAGGAAAGGGAGACATAGAGAAACAAAAGTTTGAAGAGGGAGCGGAGAAACCTCGGGGAGAGAAAGCCAAGGACATAGGGTGAGGAGAGGGAGAAGACAGAGGGTTAGAGGGAGTGAGGAAGAGCGGGGTGGGGGAATGTATCGCGAGAAAGCACGAGATATATGGAGAGCGGGGTTTGCCCATGAGTGGTGGGAGAATGGGGTTGCAAGAAGAGGAGATTAGATCAGTAGGTAGGGTCAGAGAATATAGGGAATATTTAGAGAGGATGGGCGGAGTGAGAGTGGAGGAGAAAAAAGGAAGGGAAAGATGGGGTATTCATTTGATTTAAGTCGGCTCTCCGGGCTGTTGACAGAGAACTTGTATCTTTTCAGGAATATCCGAGCAGCAGGGTGCAGAATTCTCGCAGATGAAATGCTGTTTATCATGAAGGCAATTGCCACCCCTTCTACTCGATTTACAATCACTGCAGGAGGACCTTCCAGGGGACACCTTGTACAGCAGACCAAAATCAACCTTCCTACCAATAAATGGTAAAAAAAAAACTTTTAACAGAGAGAAAAGAGATCCGGCGGACGAAACGATACCGTCGCCAAACTAATCCCATTAATCTCGGCAATCCCCACAGTCCTGTGTCATTCCTAAAATAATCCCGGAGTCACAATGTCTCCCCACTGCTCTATGTCAATCGCCGGATTAATCCAACTATACCTCCTCCCCCACAGCCTCCTGCCCGTCGTCCCGCTGTCCCCACAGTCCTATGGCAGACCCATGGCGAATCGAACACCCCGCTTTCTCCTTTCAGATCTATTTCAGTCCCCAAACAAATCTGACTCTCCAATCCTCCCCCCACAGATTTACACAGTCCCGAAATTAGTCCCGTTGGCACAATCTGATTTTGCAGCCCTGTGTCGGTCCGCAAATCCATCAAACGACACTTCCTCTCCCGACAGTTCATTTTCGTCTCCGTTAATCCCATTGCACCTCACCGTTCCCTCAGATCTACGTCAGTCCGCAATCTGGACCCACTGATCGATTCTGTGCCCACATCCCCATATCGGTCTCCAAACTGATACAGATCACCCACTCTCTCGCCCAGATCAGTGTCAGACCCCAAACTGATCCTGTTGCATAACTCTCTCTCACAGAGCAAGACGGGTCTCCAAGCGAATCCGAGTATGCCTCTTTCTCCCCACAGATCTGTGTCAGTCACAAATCTAATTCCACTGTATCTCCCAATCCCCATAGCCCTGCGTCAGTCACCAAAATAAACCACAGAGCCTACTGACAAACGTCAGACTATTTTACTGTCCTGTCCAGCGACGGACACATATCGCTCCGTAAAATATTCCCCTTGTATCATCCTCTCTCGATAAAAAATCCCATTCCCCGTCTTCTCACAAACCTACTTCAGTCCGTAAACTAATCCCATTTTCTCCGCTCAATCCAGTGTCATTCGCCATTTCCCACCCAGCAGATTAGACCAAATCTCACCCGTTCGCGCATTGTCCAATCCAGTAAGTGACGTTTCGGGTTTTAAGAGAGCGGAAAACAAAACTCTGTGAAATGAAATTCCTTTGATTAATGCCGAGAATCGAAAACTATTTACAGGAGTGTGTGATGGGATGGTGTGGAGGGCGCTTTAGTCTGTGTGCCTGACGCCGGGCGTGTGTGATGAGATGGTATAGAAAGAGCCTCACTCTGTGTCTGATCCCGAGTCTGCGTGACGGGAGTGTTTTGTGCGTTTTCACTTTGTGTCTAAGGGTGTGTGATGATTCCTGTGTTACTGCGTGATCTACACGTGCTGTGACACATACCGCCTCATCCCATGTATCGATTTCCAGCAGCCTTGAATCACGGTTTGAACATTCCTGCATCGCTTTGAGGAAAGATATTTCAAAGGTGGATACGTAATAACACCGGTCTTCATTTGTGACCCAGTCTTCGGAACACGTTTGCTCTGGAAATCAGGAACAAGTAACAGTAGGGCATAGAGTGAATCTCCCTGCACATTTTCCCGTCACACACACCAGGTGAGACGCACAGAGTGAATTTCACTCCATGCTATCCCTTTCACGCACACCTGAGGTCAGGCACTGAGTGAATCTCCCCCCACACCGTCCTATCGCACAGTAACAAGATTCAGGCCCAGTGAAGTTCACTCCAAACAATCCATGACACACTCCGGGGGTCAAGACACGGAGTGAATCTCGTACCACACTGTCCCATCGCACTCGCCCGGGGAGAGACACAGAATGAAGTTCCCTCCGGAAAGTCCCATCACAGATTCACAGGATCAGGCACAGAGTGAAGTTCCCTCCACATCAACCACGACAGACTCGCCAGTCAGGCACAGATTGAGGCTACCTCTACCCCCTCCCCGATACACTCATGGAGTCAGACACAAACTGATGCTCCCTCCACACCTACCCATCACTGATGCTGGCTGTTACTCTCTCCACACCGTCTCGTCAAACACTCCCGGTGTCAGACACAGAGTGAATCTCCCTCCAAACCGCCCCACACACTCTCCCGGGGTCAGAGAACAGAATTTAGATCCCTGCACATACAGCCTTGTTCAGTCACAGTGTGAATCCTATCACACAGTCCAGCGGTCAGACACAGAAAGAACCTCCCTCACCACACACGACAAATGCCAGAGGGTGAGTGATTCTCCCTCTACAGCTTCTCAAAACACCACAGATCAAAGTGTCAGACAAGAGGGAAGCTGCCTTCACACGGTCCCATTACACACTCCCGAGTCTAACGCAGAGTGAATCTCCCTCCACACCGTCCCATCATACACTCCCGGGGTCAGACACAGAGTGAATCTCCCTCCACACCGTCCCATCATACACTTCCTGGTGAGAGACAGAGTGAGGATCTCTCTGGACCGTCCCATCACACACGCCTGTGTTCTCACACAATAGACAATAGACAATAGACAATAGACAATAGGTGCAGATGTAGACCATTCGGCCCCTCGAGTCTGCACCGCCATTCTGAGATCATGGCTGATCATTCACTATCAATACCCAGTCCCTGCCTTGTCCCATATCCCTTGATTCCCCTATGCATCAGATATCTATCTAGCTCCTGCTTGAAAGCATCCAGAGATGCCTCCACCATCTTCCGAGGCAGTGTATTCCACACCTCCACAACTCTCTGGAGAAGAAGCTCTTCCTCAACTCTGTTTTAAATAACTGACCTCTTATTCTCAATGCATGCCCCCTGGTACTGGACTCTCCCAACATCTGGAACATATTTCCTGCCTCAATCCTATCAAATCCTTTAATTATCTTAAACGTTTCAATGAGATCCCCTCTCAATCTCCTCAATTCCAGCGCGTACAAGCCGAATCTCTCCAATCTCTCTGGATAAGACAGACCTGCCATTCCAGGAACCAACCTAGTGAATCTACGCTGCACTTCCTCAATTGCCAGAATGTCCATCCTTAAACCTGGAGACCAAAACTGTACACAATTTTCCAGGTGTGGTCTCACCAGCGCCCTGTACAAATGCAAAGGACATCCTTGCTCTTGTACTCAATTCCCCTTGTAACAAAGGACAACATTCAATTTGCACTCTTCATTGCCTGTTGCACTTGCTCATTCACCTTCATTGACTGATGAACTAGGACTCCTAGGTCTCTTTGCATTTCTCCCTTACCTAACTCTACACCGTTCAGACAATACTCTGCCCTCTTGTTCCTGCTTCCAAATTTGATAACTTCACATTTATTTACAATGAATGACATCTGCCAAGTATCTGCCCACTCACCCAGCCTATCCAAGTCTCCCTGTATTCTCCTAACGTCCTCTTCGCATGTCACACTGCCACCCAGTTTAGTATCGTCAGCAAAATTGCTGATATAGTTTTCAATGCCCTCATCTAAATCGTTGACCTATATCGTAAAGAGCTGTGGTCCCAAGACAGAGCCGTGTGGTAACCCACTAGTCACCTCCAGCCAGTCCGAGAAACACCCATTCACTGCTACCCTTTGCTTTCTATCTGCCCACCAGTTTTCTATCCATGTTGAAACCCTGCCCCCAATGCCATGAGCTTTGATTTTACTCACCAATCTCCTATGTGGCAACTTATCGAATGCCATCTGAAAATCTAGGTACACAACATCCACTCGGTTACCCACGTCTAACATCCTTGTTACACTCTCAAAAAACTCCAACAGATTAGTCAAGCATGATTTGACCATGGCAAATCCATGCTGGCTCGGCCTAATCCTATTACTGCCATCAAGATGTGCCACTATTTCGTCCTTAATAATGGACTCAAGCATCTTCCCCACGACTGACGTCAGGCTAACAGGGCGATAGTTCTCCGTTTTCTCCTTCCCTCCCTTCTTGAAAAATGGGATAACATTAGCCACTCTCTAATCTTCAGGAACTGATCCTGAATCTAAGGAACATTGGAAAATGATTACCAATGCATCCGCAATTTCCCGAGCCACCTCTTTTAGAACCCTGGGATGCAGACCATCTGGACCCGGGGATTTATTAGCCTTCAGTCCCCTCAGTCTTCTCATCACAGTTTCTTTCCTAATGTCAATCTGTCTCAATTCCTCAGATATCTTATGACCCTGGCCCATCCATACATCTGGGAGATTGCTTGTGTCCTCCCTGGTGAAGACAGATCTAAAGCACGCATTAAATTCTGTTGCCATTTCCCTGTTTCCCATAACAATTTCTCCCAATTCATTCTTCAAGGGGCCAACATTGTTCTTAACTATCTTCTTTCTCTTCACATAGCTAAAAAGCTTTTGCTATCCCCTTTTATATTCCTGGCTAGACTGAGCTCATACCTGATTTTTTCTCTCCGTGTTGCTTTTTCAGTTAAGATCTGCTGTTCCTTAAAACTTTCCCAATCATCTGTATTCCCATTCATCTTAGCCCTGTCATACTTCTTTTTCTTTAATGCTATACAATCTCTGACTTCCTTTGTCAACCCCTGTTGCCCCTTCCCCCTCTTTGAATAATTCATTTTCATTGGAATGAACTGCTTTTGCAACTTTTGTATAATCCCCAAGAATATCTGTCGCTGCTGATCCAATGTCTTTCCTGCCAGGGCATCCGCCCATTTAACTTTGGCCAGCTCTTCCCTCATGGCTCCGTCGTCTCCTTTATTTAATTGCAACACTGACACCTCTGATCTGCCCTTATCCCTCTCAAATTGTAGATAAAAACTTATCATGTTATGATCACTACTTCCTAACGGCTCCTTTACTTCAAGTTCACTGATCAATTCCTGTTCATTACACATCACCAAGTCCAAAATAGACTCGTTGCTGGTTGGCTCAAGCACAAGCTGTTCCAGAAATACATCCCTTAGACACTCCACAAACTCCCTATCCTGGGGTCCAGCACCTACCTGATTCTCCCAGTTCACCTGCATATTGAAATCTCCCATAACGACTGCATTACCTTTAGCACATGCCAATGTTAACTCCCTAATCAACTTGTACCCAATATCCACGCTACTGTTTGGGGGCCTGTACACAACACCCATTAGGGTCTCTTTACCCTTACTGTTCCTCAGCTCAATCCACACAGACTCTACCTCCCCTGTTTTCAAGTCACCTCTTGCTAAGGACTGAATCTCATTCCTCACCAACAGGGCCACCCCACCCCCTCTTCCCATATTTCTGTCTCTACGTTAGCACGTATACCCTGGTACACTCAATTCCCAGGCTTGAACCCCTTGCAGCCACGTCTCCGTTATCCCAACAATATCGTAATTCCCCATTTTCATCTGAGCTTCAAGCTCATCTGTCTTATTTCTGACACTACGCGCATTCAAGTATAGAATTCTTAGCCCATTCCTCCTCTCTTTGCTTAAAACACTGTCTATTCTACCTAACCCAGCTCCTTGAACTTCCATTGGGCTAATTGCACCTTGAATTTTGATGACCTTCTCAAGATCACCCAAACCTTCTACACATTTAACCCCATGCTCCTTCTGACCAACCCTCTGTACATGTAACTTTTCCAACACATGTTCTGTCTCACCTTTCTCCTTTACACAATTAATATTTGGGAAACGTGTATTCCCCACCTGTCCCTTAACCTTCATCATATCATCTTCTCTCGTAATCTGGATCTCTGCACCCTGCACATCTAGTTTAAACCGCCTCCCCGAGCAGCACTGGCAAACATTTCTGCAAGAATGTTAGTGCCCCTCCAGTTCAGATGTAGACCGTCCCTTCGAAACAGATCCCAAAGTCCATGGAACAAAGACCAATTATCCAAAAACCTGAACCCTTCCTTCCTGCACCATGCTTTCAGCCTCGTATTAATGTGCATAAACATTCTATTCTTCGACTCACTCACACAAAGCGAAGTTCCGCCCTCACACACCCATGACACACTCACTGGCTCAGTCTCCTCCATAACAATGCAATCACACAATTGTGTGCTATATAGGTATGGCCATCCCTCTGCACTGTCCAATCATACGCTCCCGCTTTCAAAGTGAAGCTCTCGCCACGGTGCCATAACACTCTTTCGGGGTCAGACATGGGGGGAATTTCTCTAGGCACTGTCCCATCACATAATCCCGCTGTCAGACAAAGCGGGACACAATCCCGCTGTCTGGATCCATACTGTCGCTTCAGACATTCCCAACGTGAGCCATAGAGTGAAGCTGTAATGTTACGTCACACAATCCCGTGGTCAGACACAGAGTGAATCCATATCCACAACGTCCCATCACACTCTCCTGGATTCAGTGACAGAGGGAAACTCCCTCCACGCAGTCCCATCACACGCTCACCGCGGTAAACACAGAGAGAATCAACCTCCATACCACCTCTTCACACACTCCCGATGTCAAGCATAGAGTGACGCTTCCTCTCTCCATGCCTGTCCTGTGATGAGGAGCGGGTGAAAGACAGGGACGATGCCTTACCTCTTCTGCTGGGCAACAATTCACAGAACTGGTGACGGAGATCGCTGTGCATTTGTTTAAGAACGGACAGATTAGAATTGAGCGCAGAAAGCTCGGCTTGAAGAGTTGAGTTTAACTCATTGTAGTTTCTGTGGCAGGGTTCCTTAGACTGACGAATCTGTGATACTGAGAGAGATGGTGAAGGATGTTTAGCGTTTGCAGTGACACGTGAGTCAGCTTCACACTACCGACCGGGTCACGGAGAGTGTTGGATCAGTGTCACGGTGAAGGATGTCACAGTGAACGGTATGCTAGTGACACAGTGATATGCGTCGGCGCCACCTTGAAAGGCGTGTCTGCGTCACGCTGACGGGTTATCAAAGATATTTGCGGTTACAACGGGTTCTGTATCAATATCCTGCTGTTGACTGATTCCCTGTGCAAGCTTCGGTAATGTCCGAGTTGCTGCGAGGGACGTGTCAGTGTCACTGGGATAGGCTTTTCCGTGCCTTGGCGAGATGTGTGCCGGGTTACAATGAAGTGTCTCTCGACTTCACGGCGAGGGAAATGTCAGAGAGAGGGTCTGGCAGAGTCGCGGTGGGTGGAGAATCTGTGTAATGTGTTGGTGTTGGTCTCATTGAGAGGAGTGTGTCTGTGTCACCGTGATAGGCATGTCATGACCACGCTGTGTGGAATATTGCCACGCTGAGGTGTTTGTCGGTGTGATGGAGAGGACAATGTCGGTGTCATTGTGAATTTAGGTGTCGGTATCACACTATGGGGTTTGCCTGTGTTAGGGTGAGGTGTGGGCAATTGCTTCAAAGTTGAGTTTAACTCATGGACTGCTAGTGGACGCTGACGTTGGGTCCTGCTCATCTCGAGATGTTCTTCCCAAAGGAGTTTGTAGTTTCGGTCAGAAGTAATCTGAGATGGTGAAGGATGTTTGGTGTTTATTGTGTGTCAGCGTCACGCTGCTGAGCGGGTCACGGAGAGTGGTGTGTCAGTGTCTCAGTGAAGGGTGCTGATGGCACAGTGAGGGGCGTCGGCGCCAACGTGAGGTACGTGTCTGGGACACGCTCTGGGGTATATCAGGGAACCAGCAAGGTTTTTGTTGGTGTCACGATGGGGGCTGCGTAAGTATGGCGGTGATAGTTGATTCCCTGTCACAGGGAGACAGTGTTTCAGTGAGAGACGTGTAGCTGTCACTGTGACAGGTGTTTCTGAGTCCATGTGAGAGGTGTATTGGGTCACATCGCGGTGCATCTCTATGTCACGGTGAGAGATATGTCAGGGTCACAGTGCGGGGTTTGTCGGTGTTTCAGTGAGAGACGTGTAGCTGTCACTGTGACAGGTGTTTCTGAGTCCATGTGAGAGGTGTATTGGGTCACATCGCGGTGCATCTCTATGTCACGGTGAGAGATATGTCAGGGTCACAGTGCGGGGTTTGTCGGTGTTTCAGTGAGAGACGTGTAGCTGTCACTGTGACAGGTGTTTCTGAGTCCATGTGAGAGGTGTATTGGGTCACATCGCGGTGCATCTCTATGTCACGGTGAGAGATATGTCAGGGTCACAGTGCGGGGTTTGTCGGTGTTTCAGTGAGAGACGTGTAGCTGTCACTGTGACAGGTGTTTCTGAGTCCATGTGAGAGGTGTATTGGGTCACATCGCGGTGCATCTCTATGTGACGGTGAGAGATATGTCAGGGTCACAGTGCGGGGTTTGTCGGTGTTTCAGTGAGAGACGTGTAGCTGTCACTGTGACAGGTGTTTCTGAGTCCATGTGAGAGGTGTATTGGGTCACATCGCGGTGCATCTCTATGTCACGGTGAGAGATATGTCAGGGTCACAGTGCGGGGTTTGTCGGTGTTTCAGTGAGAGACGTGTAGCTGTCACTGTGACAGGTGTTTCTGAGTCCATGTGAGAGGTGTATTGGGTCACATCGCGGTGCATCTCTATGTCACGGTGAGAGATATGTCAGGGTCACAGTGCGGGGTTTGTCGGTGTACCAGTCAGATGAGCGCAGTGCTCATGGTGGATGTTTAGGTTTCACGGTAAATTTAGTGTTATTGTCACGGTGCGGACTGAGTGGACGACACTCTGAGGGGCTTGTCGGTGTCACGGTGAGGGAAGTGTCTTTGTGACGGTCAGGGTTATATCGGTGTTTCGGTGGAGTGGCAGTCATTATCATGATAAATGATGACTCGGTTAGAAGGTGATGGACGTGTCTGGGTCACAGCGAGGAATGTGTCTACGTCACCGTTCGTGCTTTTTCGGGAGGCGTGTCAGTGTTATGTTGAATCGTTATTACATGAGGTTGTGTGTTGGTATCGGGTTGAGGGATATGTCGGTATCATGTTGAGGGATGTGTTGGTGGGGCTGTGTCGATGTCACGGTGAGGGGTGAGTCGTGGTCATTCTAAGAGACCCGTCAGTACCACAGTGACGGGCGTGATGATAGCACCGTAAATGTTGGGATTGCGTTGCTATTACAGTGGCCATTTTAATTCATTGCGGTTTGGTCGTTTCGACCAGTGTTCAACTCACTGTGAATCCTCCAGCAGATACACGTCATGATGAGGGTCCCTGTTAAAACGCAGATAAGCCATATGCTTGGGTCTGATTTCTCTGCCCTTTTGGGTCGTTCACAGTCCATACCGTCTGTGGAACAATCATTACTTGTCTTTGTCAATCCATCGTCATATTCCCTGATCTACCTCTCCCCTGCTCTTCCCACCCTCTGAGTTCAAATCACTCGCTATCGCTCATGCATGGCAGTGAGTGTAAACCACCGACCAGAACAGGCCATTCTGCCCAATTTTGTTGCTGCACAGATTATAATTTATACCTAAATCGAGTTTGCCTACACAGTTCAACTCCCTCCAATCCCTGGACATACAGGTACCTGTCAAAGAGCCAATGAAGCGCCTCCATCGATTTGCCCTCACCACTACCCCGGCAACACACTCCAGTCAACCACGCTCTCTGTCCCGCAACTCTCCTGAAAAGATACCCCCTCTCCCCTTCCACCGTAGTGTTAGACTTGTCTCTCTGGGGGAGAAATGCACCGGTTGCCTGGTCTATCTCTGACTCTCTTCATGATGGAGACCTGTATCAACTCTCCCCTCAGCCTGAGAAACATATGAAATACATAGGAAGTTAGCTGTGCTTTGTGCCGTGTGTGACCGTTGGTTTTGTGTTTGGCACGTTTTTCCAGCAGTAACGCAGACTCGTTTGTCTGTATTCATGGGTATTCATGTGTGGTTGAATTGCAATCCAACTTGTATTGAATTGAAACCGTCTCTTCTGTACCCGTTGCACCTTTTTTTGAAATGGAATCCAAATAAACGAATATTCGAAGTCCCTTTCACTACAGCTCGTCTCATCCTCCCCACCCTGCTTCCATTCTGACTCACAGAACCAAGCTCAGCGCCAGAGACCTGACCGGCTTGACTTTCCTCACTCCGAAACCTCCGCGTATCGTTGTTTTTTAATGTGCAGTCGCCCACCCGTGTGAGTGACATTTACCTGGCTCCTGATCTCTTCTTGTAGACCCCGAAACTATTTATCTGTCGGACTCAAACACAGACCGAGCCTCACTCCATATCATCCTATCTGCCCTCCCGGAGTCATACAGACCGAGAGGCTCCCTCCACAACAATCCATCACACAATTCCGTGATCAGGTATGGAGTGCAGTTACTTCCAAATTATCCTATCGCTCACTCCAGGGGTCAGACAGAGAAAAAAAACTCTTTTCCCCATCCTAAAGCACACCCACAGGGTCAAAGAAGAAATGAAGTTCACTACACACCGTCTGAAAGCAGATAACGGGGGTTAGACATCGAGTGAATCTCCCTCCACACAGTTGCATCACATGCTGCCACGGTTCAGATACAACGGGAAGCTCTATCGGCACCGTCTCATATCACGCTCTCGGATTCAGATATTTTGTGAAGCACCCTGGGCTCAATCGAGGCACTCGCTACGGAGTCAGAGACAGACTGAAGCTCCCTTCCTTCCCTCTCACCAATCTCCAGTCCTGCGTCTCAATCGTCTAGGATTTCCTGCCTCTCGCAGGATGTGTGTGTGTGTGTGTGTTTGTGTGTGTGTGTGTGTGTGTGTGTGCGTGTGTGTGCGTGTGTGTGCGTGTGTGTGTGTGTGTGTGTGTGTGTGTGTGTGTGTGTGTGTGTGTAAAACCGGATGACGTGCTGCGGGAAGAGGAAGGAGGTGGTGGGTAGAGAGGAGGCGAGAGAAAGGCTGTTAAGATATCAGGTACTGTTCAAGTGGTGTGGATCTCACGACCGGCCTTGTGGAGAGTCCAGATCATGTTTATAGACATCCGGTGGGCGGGGGGAATAACTCCAGATGTCATGTCTCACTCATTCTTCCCACAGTTGCCTGCGACACAGATAGGAGGGACAATAGGGAGCGGTGGGCGACGTAAATGGGGAATGTTTAGCACGTGGAGTGTATCTGAGAGACGGGAAGGTGCGTAGGGAAATTACGGTGATTTGAAAAGGTAGACAGTGTCTGAAATAGAGGCGGTAGAGCAAAAGAGAAGACATTGGAGGGAGAAAGGGAGAGTGTGCCAGAGAAAGAGAGAACTGTAACCTCTGGACTGTCGAACAATTACGACCGGGGACAGCAAAACTGTGAAACTCTCTCCACATTGCACCTCCACACAGTCCCGATGTCAGACCATAAGGGAAGAGCCCGCCACACCGTCCCTTCACAGAGCCCTGGGGTCAGACACGCAGTGAAGCTCCCTGCACACCGTCACGTGACACACTCCCGGTTCAGCCACAGAGTGAAGCCCCCTCCGCACCGTCCTATTTCACGTTCCTGGCGTCAGAAACAAAGTGACTCTCTCCGCACCGTCCCATCACACGCTCCCGGTGTCAGACCTAGCTTGAAACTTCCTCTGCACCGTCCCTTCACAAGCTGCCCGGGACTGAAACAGTGTGACTCTCTCTCCGCAACGTCCCAGGGTCAGACAGGCGGAAGCTCCCTTCACACCCAATCTCTCTCTCTCTCACACACATAGAAACATGGAAACATCGAAAACCAACACCACAATACAGACCCCTCGTTTCACAAAGTTTTGCCGAGCATGTGACTACCTCAGAAATTACTAGGTTTACCTGCAGCCCTTTAGTTTAAAGATGCTCCATGTACCAGTCTAAAATACCCTTAAAATACCATATTGTATCCGCCTTCACTACGTTGCAGTTAAGTTTGCGTAGTACACGAAGATTGGAGAAGTGGTGGATAGAGCTGTAGGTTGTCGAAGGTTACAAGAGGATATAGACAGGCTGTAGAGTTGGGCAGGAAAGTGGCAGATGGAGTTCAATCCGGACAGATGTGAGGTGATGCATTTTTGAAGGACGAATCAGAAGACTGAGGACAGGATTAATGGTCAGTTACTTAAGAGTGTAGACAAACAAAGGGACCTTGGGATTCAAATCCGTACATCACCCAAGGTCGCTGCACAGGTTGATAGGGTAGTTAAGAAGGCCTATCGGATGCTAGGCTTCATTAACAGGGGGATTGAGTTCAATAGTCAAAAGGTCATGTTCCAGCTCTACAAATCTCTCCTGAGACCGCACTTAGAGTATTGTTTTCAATTCTGGTCACCTGATTACAGGAAGGGTGTGGAAGCTATGGAGAGGGTGCAGAGGAGATTTACCAGGATGTTGCCTGATTGGAGAAGAACTCATATGAAACATGGTTAGCAGAGCTGGGACTTTTCTCTTTGAAGAATGAGAGGGGACTTGATTGGGGTCTGCAAGATTATAAGAGGCATAGATAGGGTGGATAGCCAGTACCTGTTTCCCAGGGCACCAATAGAAATAACACCAGAGGGCATAGGTACAAAATGAAGGGAGTGAAGTTTAGGGGAGACATCAGGGGTAAGTTTTTTTCACAGAAGTTTTTGTGTTCAGGGGTAGAGAGGTCATGTTGCAACTGTAATGTGCTGTACAATTCTATGTTCTATGTACTATCGCCCTTGAATTCCCACCCCTTACTTTAAAGCCATTTCCTCTTGTATTGTGCAGTGGTGCGCTGGGGAAGAGACGCTGGCTGTGCAGTCTATCTGTTGGTCTAATAGCTTGCATACATCTATCATGTCTCCTCTCATCCTCCTTCTCTCCAAAGCGTAAAGACCTAGCTCCCTTAATCTTCGATCATAATGCATGCTCTCTAAACGAGGCAGCATTCCTCTGTATCCTTTCCAATGCTTCCACATCCTTCCTATACTGAGACCAGAACTGGACATAGTACTCCGTGTGATCTAACCAGAGTTTTATAGAGCTGCATCAATATTTCTGACTCTTAACCTCTATCCCTCGACTTATGAAAGCTAACGCCCCATAAGCTTTCATTACTACCCTATCTACCTGTGAGACAACCTGCAGGGATCTGTGGACGTATACACTTTCAATGTCTCTCTGCAATTATCGACAACCCTCTAAACTGTCCATAGCACTACCAACCTTTGTGTCATCTGCAAATTTGCCAACCAACACTTCTACTCAGATATCCAGGTCGTTAATAAAGTCACGAAAAGAACAGGTCCCAGAACAGATCCTCGGGGGACACAACCCTCAAATTTATGTACGCCCGCCACCATGACAGAATACTTTCTGCAGGCCTGCCAATTCTGAATCCAAACTTCCCTGAATTCCATGCCTTCCGACTTTCTGAATAAGCCGTCCGTGTGGAACATTGTCAAATACCTTGCTAAAATCCATGTAGGTCACATCCACTGCACTAAACTCATGTATATGCCTGCTCACCGCCTCAGAAAACTCTGTCAGGCTTGTTAGCCATGTGAACTGTCCAGAATCATACAATGATTTTTCAAATGCCAATAGATCCTATGTCTATGGACCTTTTCGAACAGTTTTCCCGCCAAAATCGTAAGGCTCGCAGGTCTATAATTACGAGGATTATCCCTGCTACCTATTTTGAACAAGAGGACAACATCTGGCTCCCTGAAATCCTCCGGTATTTTTTCCGTTGACAACGAGGACATAAATATCCTAACCAGGGGCTCTGCTGTCACTTACCTCCCTTCGAGAAGGTGCCTGGGGTATATTTATTCCGTTCCCGTGGACTTATCCCTCCTAATGTACTTTACCAACTCCAACACCTCCTCTCCCTTAATATCAACATTCTCCAGAACATCAACCTCTCTCATATTGTTCTCACCGTCATATAGTTCCCTCTCATTGGTAAATAAAGAAGATAATTAATCATTAAGGACTTCGCTCATTTCCACATACTCCAGACACATATTCCCACTTCTATCTCTGATCGGTCCTACCTTCACTCCTGTCATAATTTTGTTCTTCACATAATTGAAGAATGCCTTGGGATTTTCCTTTACTCTACTTGCCAAGGCCTTTTCATTCCCCTTCATGCTCTCCTCAGCCCCTTTCTTCAGATTTCTTTCTTGCTAACCTATATTTCCCAATAGACTCATCTGATATTTGCTTCCTAAACGTAAAGTATGCTTCCTTCTACAAACTGACTAGGTTCTCCACCTCACTTGTTACAATGGTTCCTTCACACTACAAATCCTAATCATTCTTAGCGGGAGAAATTTATCCCTTACAAGATATTTGAACATCGACCACATATTAATAGTACAGTTATTAGAAAAAAAAAACATCATTCCGATTCAAACCCGCAAGTTCTAGATCTATAGCCTCATAACTTGCCGTTCCCAAATTAAATTTTTTCCTGACTTCTCTGATTCTATCCTTTTCCATGAGGGAAATGGAGGAAGATAAACTCTCTGACTGACCCCGGGAGTACGTGAGGCAACGGTGTGGAGGGAGATTCACTCTATGTCTGACACCGGGAGTGTGTGATGGGACGATGGGGAGGGAGATTCACTCTGTGTCTGAACCTGGGAGTATGTGATGGGACTGTGTGGAGGAAGATTCACTCTGTGTCTGACCCCGGGAGTGTGTGATGGGACGGTGCGGAGGGAGATTCACTCTGTGTCTGACCCCGGGAGTGTGTGATGGGATGGTGTGGAGGGAGATTCACTCTATGTCTGACACCGGGAGGATGTAATGGAACGGTGTGGAGTAGATTCACTCTGTGTCTGACCCCGGGAGTGTGTGATGGGACAGTGTGGAGTGAGCGCCACTCTGGTGTGGATACATCACACATACCTCCTCCTCTTTTGGATTTATTTCAAGACGCTTGGAAGCAGTTAGAATGCCCCATCATCTGCTCTGGAAAATAGGACCAAAGAACAATGAATCTCTCTCCGCACCGTAATGACAGATCACACCGACACTGACCCATCAAATAATCATGCTATCAGAAAACACAGAGATGTTCCCAGTACAATCTCCCAAAAGACATTCCTGGGATCAGACCCAGAGTCAAGAATCCAAAACACAACCCCAACGCATACAAACTGTATTAGACAGAGTAAATTTGCTTCCAGCACCGGTCCATCTCACACTCAAGTGTCCGACTCGGAGTGAAGCCCCTTCCACACTGTCCCCTCACACATTCCCGGGGTCAAACACAGAGTGACACTCCGTCCACTCCGTCCCACCAGACATTGCCGGGATCTGACACAGATTGAATCTTCCTCCACATCGTTCCATCACGGGGTTAGACGAACAATGAAGTTCAACGCACGGTCCCATCACACGTTCCCGAGATCAGGCACAGAGGGAATATGCCGCCTCAAAGCACAATAGATCAAAACGGATTCAGCAACAAATCTCCCTCTTCACTCTCACTCTCCCCTCTCACCAATCACCAGCACTTCATCGTACCTGTGGTCTACAACTGTGTGTCTGTCTCAGAGATGATCAGTGTGTGTGAGACCAGAGGTAGAACTGAGGAGTGAGGAGGAGGGGAGGGAGTGCTCTGGTGGGTTGGTGAGATTCCAGTCACTGGGAGGAAGAGGTCCGGAACCACACGACCGGCGGAGAGAAGTTCAGAACCGAGAGGCCGATATTCGGTTCATGTGAGCAGGAATAACACAAGCGGTGTGCAGGGACCTTGACCATGTGTCTGACCCCGGGAGTGTGTGATGGGACGGTGTGGAGGGAGATTCACTCTTGTGTCTGACCCACAGAGTGTGTGATGCGACGGTGTGGATGGAGATTAACTCTGTGCCTGAACCAGGGAGTGTGTGATGGGACGGTGTCGAGGGAGATTCACTCTGTGTCTGTCCTCGGGAGTGTGTGATGGGACGGTGTGGAGGGAGATTCACTCTGTGACTTGACCCCCGGGAGTGTGTGATGGGACCGTGTTGAGGGAGATTCACTCTTGTGTCTGTCCTCGGGAGTGTTTGATGGGACGGTGTGGAGGGAGATTCACGCTGTGTCTGACCCGGGAGCGCGTGATGGGACGCTGTGGAGGGAGATTCACTCTTGTGTCTGACCCACAGAGTGTGTGATGCGACGGTGTGGATGGAGATTAACTCTGTGCCTGAACCAGGGAGTGTGTGATGGGACGGTGTGGAGGGAGATTAACTCTGTGTCTGACCCCGGGAGCGCGTGATGGGACGGTGTGGAGGGAGATTCACCGCTGTGTCTGACACCGGGATATGTGTGATGGGACAGTGTATAGGGAGATTCACTCCGTGTCTGACCCCGGGGAGTGTTTGTTTCTCCCCTTTTGCCGATAGCCCCCCACCATTTCCAAAGACCCCTTTCATCTGCCGCCTGACTTACTGTGGTGGATGTAACTACTCCCAGCTGTTCAGTAGGCGACACGTTGCCTGGGAACGTGACAGACAGTCCGGTCACATTTCAGACAGCTAAATGTTCACTGTGAGCTGGAGAGTGTGGGAGGAGAGACTATGTGCTAGAGAGGGTGGGGAGACAAACGGAGAAGGCTTGATGAGGAGGGCAATGCGATAGACAGGCAGAGGTGAGTAGGGATTAGTGGAAAAAGGAGGGAGCTGGAGACGGGCGCGATTTTGGCATTCATGGGAGAGAAATAGGGAGATAGTCAGGGGAGACCGAGGGACGCAAAGAGAGAAAATGATAGACAGAAGATGATGGAGGGTTTTTGAGAGAGCTGCTGAACTTCACGTACTCGGCTGACTTCACTGCTATTTTTAATTTTTGCAGCCTGTATGCCGGCCCAGGTCAGTGTAGTCGCACGCTTTCAATACTTCTCCGAAATACTGACAACCTGCAGCTTATGTTCTCATGTGCGAAGAGAGTCAATACTCAGGACACCGCTCAGCGTGTGTTGGTTTCCGGTAAACTTAAAGATACAAATCCACGCTTTCTTTGAAAAGTACTACACAGTCTAAAAATGGCAGTTTATTGTTTGCCGTGTTCCCGGACGGAGGGGGCTCGCTTACTTTCGGAGGGTGTTGCGGGTTGTCCCGGGGCCGTGGTATCCAGAGCACAG